>NC_135717.1:71246012-71448838 GCF_964656455.1 Halichoerus grypus | reverse complement strand
TGGCTCTTTCCACAGTTTGGCTATTGTGGACATTGCTGCTATAAACATCGGGGTGCACGTACCCTTTTGGGTCCCTACTTTTGTATCTTTGGGGTAAATACCCAGTAGTGCAATTGCTGGATCATATGGTAGCTCTATTTTCAACTTTTTGAGGAAGCTCCATACTGTTTTCCAGAGTGGCTGCACCAGCTTGCATTCCCACCAACAGTGTAGGAGGGTTCCCCTTTCTCCGCATCCCCGCCAACATCTGTCATTTCTTGACTTGTTAATTTTAGCCATTCTGACTGGTGTGAGGTGGTATCTCATTGAGGTTTTGATTTGGATTTCCCTGATGCTGAGCGATGTTGAGCACTTTTTCATGTGTCTGTTAGCCATTTGGATGTCTTCTTTGGAAAAATGTCTGTTCATGTCTTCTGCCCATTTCTTGATTGGATTCTTTGTTCTTTTGGTGTTGAGTTTATGAGTTCTTTATAGATTTTGGATACTAGCCCTTTATCTGATATGTCATTTGCAAATATCTTCTCCCATTCTGTCAGTTGTCTTTTGGTTTTGTTGACTGTTTCCTTTGCTTTGCAAAAGCTTTTTATCTTGATGAAGTCCCAATAGTTCATTTTTGCCCTTTTTCCCTTGCCTTTGGCGATGTTTCTAGGAAGAAGTTGCTGCGGCTGAGGTCAAAGAGGTTGCTGCCTGTGTTCTCCTTTAGGATTTTGATGGACTCCTGTCTCACATTGAGGTCTTTCAACCATCTATTTTTGTGTGTGGTGTAAGGAAATGGTCCAGTTTCATTCTTCTGCATGTGGCTATCCAATTTTCCCAACACCATTTGTTGAAGAGACTGTCTTTTTTCCATTGGACATTCTTTCCTGCTTTGTCAAAGATTAGTTGACCATAGAGTTGAGGGTCCATTTCTGGGCTCTCTATTCTGTTCCATTGATCTATGTGTCTGTTTTTGTGCGAGTACCATACTGTCTTGATGATGACAGCTTTGTAATAGAGCTGGAAGTCCGGAATTGTGATGCCACCAGCTTTGCTTTTCTTTTTTAACATTCCTCTGGCTATGAGGGATCTTTTCTGGTTCCATACAAATTTTAGGATTATTTGTTCCATTTCTTTGAAAAAAGTGGATGGTATTTTGATGGGGATTGCTTTGAATGTGTAGATTGCTCTAGGTAGCATTGACATCTTCACAATATTTGTTCTTCCAATCCATGAGCATGGAACATTTTTCCATTTCTTTGTGTCTTCCTCAATTTCTTTCATAAGTATTTTATAGTTTTCTGAGTACAGATCCTTTGCCTCTTTGGTGAGATTTATTCCTAGGTATCTTATGGTTTTGGGTGCAATTGTAAATGGGATTGACTCCTTAATTTCTCTTTCTTCTGTCTTGTTGGTATATAGGAATGCCACTGACTTCTGTGCATTGATTTTATATCCTGCCACTTGACTGAATTCCTGTATGAGTTCTAGCAGTTTTGGGGTGGAGTCTTTGGGTTTTCCACGTAAAGTATCATATCATCTGCAAAGAGTGAGAGTTTGACTTCTTCTTTGCCGATTTGGATGCCTTTTATTTCTTTTTGTTGTCTGATTGCTGTGGCTAGGACTTCTCATACTATGTTGAATAGCAGTGGTGATAGTGGACATCCCTGCCGCGTTCCTGACCTTAAGGGGAAAGCTCTCAGTTTTTCCCCATTGAGAATGATATTCGCTGTAGGTTTTTCATAGATGGCTTTTATGATATTGAGGTATGTACCCTCTATGCCTATACTCTGAAGAGTTTTGATCAAGAAAGGATGCTGTACTTTGTCAAATGCTTTTTCTGCATCTATTGAGAGGATCATATGATTCTTGTTCTTTCTTTTGTTAATGTATTGTATCACGTTGATTGATTTGCAGATGTTGAACCAACCTTGCAGCCCAGGGATAAATCCCACTTGGTCGTGGTGAATAATCCTTTTAATGTACTGTTGGATCTTATTGGCTAGTATTTTGGTGAGAATTTTTGCATCCATGTTCATCAGGGATATTGGTCTGTAATTCTCCTTTTTGATGGGGTCTTTGTCTGGTTTTGGGATCAAGGTAATGCTGGCCTCATAAAATGAGTTTGGAAGTTTTCCTTCCATTTCTATTTTTTGGAACAATTTCAGAAGAATAGGTATTAATTCTTCTTTAAATGTTTGGTAGAATTCCCCTGGGAAGCCATCTGGCCCTGGGCTTTTGTGTTTTGGGAGATTTTTGATGACTGCTTCAATTTCCTTAGTGGTTATAGGTCTGTTCAGGTTTTCTATTTCTTCCTGGTTCAATTTTGGTAGTTGATACATCTCTAGGAATGCATCCATTTCTTCCAGATTATCTAATTTGCTGGCATAGAGTTGCTCATAATATGTTCTTATAATTGTTTGTATCTCTTTGGTGTTGGTTGTGATCTCTCCTCTTTCATTCATGATTTTGTTGATTGGGTCATTTCTCTTTTCTTTTTGATAAGTCTGGCCAGGGGTTTATCAATCTTGTTAATTCTTTCAAAGAACCAGCTCCTTGTTTCATTGATCTGTTCTACTGTTCTTTTAGTTTCTATTTCATTGATTTCTGCTCTGATCTTTATTATTTCTCTTCTCCTGCTGGGTTTAGGCTTTATTTGCTGTTCTTTCTCCAGCTCCTTTAGGTGTAGGGTTAGGTTGTGTACTTGAGACCTTTCTTGTTTCTTGAGAAAGGCTTGTATTGCTATATACTTTCCTCTTAGGACTGCCTTTGCTGCATCCCAAAGATTTTGAACAGTTGTGTTTTCATTTTCATTGGTTTCCATGAATTTTTTTAATTCTTCTTTAATTTCCTGGTTGACCCATTCATTCTTCAGTAGGATGCTCTTTAGCCTCCACGTATTTGAGTTCTTTCCAACTTTCCTCTTGTGATTGAGTTCTAGTTTCAAAGCATTGTGGTCTGAAAATAGGCAGGGAATGATCCCAGTCTTTTGGTACCAGTTGAGACCTGATTTATGACCTAGGATGTGATCGATTCTGGAGAATGTTCCATGGGCACTAGAGAAGAATGTGTATTCTGTTGCTTTGGGATGGAATGTTCTGAATATGTCTGTGAAGTCCATTTGGTCCAGTGTGTCATTTAAAGTCTTTATTTCCTTGTTGATCTTTTGCTTAGGTGATCTGTCCATTTCAGTGAGGGGGGTGTTAAAGTCCCCCACTATTATTGTATTGTTGTCGATGTGTTTCTTTGCTTTTGTTATTAATTGCCTTATATAATTGGCTGCTCCCATGTTAGGGGCATAGATATTTACAATTGTTAGATCTTCTTGTTGGATAGACCCTTTAAGTAGGATATAGTGTCCTTCCTCATCTCTTATTACAGTCTTTGGTTTAAAATCTAATTTGTCTGATATAAGGATTGCCACCCCAGCTTTCTTTTGGTGTCCATTAGCATGGTAAATGGTTTTCCACCCCCTCGCTTTCAATCTGGGGGTGTCTTTGGTTCTAAAATGAGTCTCTTGCAGACAGCATATCGATGGGTCTTGTTTTTTAATCCAATCTGATAGCCTGTGTCTTTTGATTGGGGCATTTAGCCCATTTACATTCAGGGTAACTATTGAAAGATAGGAATTTAGTGCCATTGTCTTGCCTGTAAGGTGACTGTTACTGTATATTGTCTGTGTTCCTTTCTGGTCTATGTTGCTTTTAGGCTCTCTCTTTGCTTAGAGGACCCCTTTCAAGATTTCTTGTAGGGCTGGTTTCGTGTTTGCAAATTCCTTTAGTTTTTGTCCTGGAAGCTTTTTATCTGTCCTTCAATTTTCAATGACAGCCTAGCTGGATATAGTATTCTTGTGAATATATTTTTCTCATTTAGTGCTCTGAATATATCCTGCCAGTCCTTTCTGGCCTGCCAGGTCTCTGTGGATAGGTCTGTTGCCAATCTAATGTTTCTACCATTGTAGGTTACATATCTCTTCTCCCGAGCTGCTTTCAGGATTTTCTCTTTGTCTCTGAGACTCGTAAGTTTTACTATGAGATGTCGGGGTGTTGACCTATTTTTATTGATTTTGAGAGGAGTTCTCTGTGCCTCCTGGATTTTGATGCCTGTTTCCTTCCCCAAATTCGGGAAGTTCTCTGCTATAATTTGCTCCATTATACCTTCTGCCCCTCTCTCTCTTTCTTCTTCTTCTGGGATCCCAATTATTCTAATGTTGTTTCGTCTTATGGTATCATTTATCTCTCGAATTCTGCCCTCGTGATCCAGTAGTTGTTTATCTCTTTTTCTCAGCTTCTTTATTTTCCATCATTTGGTCTTCTATATCACTGATTTTCTCTTCTGCCTCATTTATCCTAGCATTTAGCGCCCCCATATTTGATTGCACCTCATTAATAGCCTTTTTGATTTCTACTTGGTTAGATTTTAGTTCTTTTACTTCTCCAGAAAGGGTTTCTCTAATAACTTCCATGCTTTTTTCAAGCCCAGCTAGTATCTTTAAAGTGATGATTCTGAACTCTAGATCTGACATCGTACTAATGTCCGTATTGAGTAGGTCCCTGGCAGTCGGTACTACCTCTTGTTCTTTTTGTTGAGGTGATTTTTTCCGTCTTGTCATTTTGTGCAGAGGAGAATAGATGAATGAGAGAACAAAATGCTAGCAGGGTAACAACGTCCCCAGAAAATATACTCTAAACAAATCAAAAAAGACCTGAAGCAGTGGGAAAAGAAAGGGAAAGAGAGAAAAAAGAAAAAGAAAAAAAAAAAAAAGAAAAAGAAAAAGATAAAGATAAAAACAAACAAAAACAGAACAAAACAAAACAAAACAAAAACAGAATGTGATCAAATATGATCAGGCTGGTATATAGATCAGTGCCACACACTAGATTTTGGGTGTATTTTGGTCTGTTAAAAGAAAGTGCCTCCCAAAATTTTAAAGAAAGAAAAACTTATATATGTACAAAAATAAGGGTTGATATGATGAAGGGATGGAATATGACTGTAAAGATGGAAATTATAAAAAATTTTATAAAAGGAATTGATAAGTTATTTGAAAAAAGAAGAGGATTTAAAAAAAAAAAGGAAAAAAAAGGGAGAGAATGTGATCAGGCAGGGGAGTAGAAAAAAACCATACACTAGAGATTTAGAGTATATTTTGATCTTTTAGAAGAAACTATCTCAAAATTTTAAAGAGAGAACAACTTATATATATATGCCAAAAATATGGGTAACTACTATGAAGGGATAGAATATGACTCTAAAAATGAAAAATAAAAATGTTTTTTTAAAAAAGGGATTGATAAGATGTTGGTTGAAAAAGGGAAAAAGAAAAATTCAAAAAAAAAAAAAAGACAGTTAAAAAAAAATAATTAACTTTGAAAGACTAAAGAATCATGGTAAAAAAGCCATGAATTCTATGTGCAGTATTCCCCTAGCGCTGGAGTTCTGCCGTTCTCATTGATCGGTAAACTTGGTCTTGGCTGGCTGTTCTCGCTGATCTTCTGGGGGAGGGGCCTGTTGCCATGGTTCCCAAATGTCTTTGCCGGAGGCGGAATTGCCCCGCCCCTGCCGGTCCGGGCTAAGTAATCTGCTCGGGTTTGCTCTCCGGAGCTTTTGTTCCCTGCAAGCTTTCCTTACAGCTTTGGAGGCGGAGAGTGAAAATGGCGGCCTCCCAATCTCCGCCCCGGAGGAGCCGAGAACTCGGGGCCCCGCTCCTCAGTGCGCCCCCAGAGAAAAGCCATCAGTCACTCCCGTGTCCCCGGTCTCCGGCGCACTCCGTGCTCACCCAGCCTGTGACCGCGCGTTTCTATCTCTGGCACCCGACCCCGTGTGGAGTCTCCAAACCCAGCAGATCCCTGTGGTGCGCTCCCGCCCTGCTCCTCCCGGGGGAGGAAGAGGAGTCTCCCCGGATCTGCCGCTTGTCGGGTCCCTGCTGGAGGAGCAGTGGCCCAACTGTGCCGCGGATCACGGTTTATGGCAGCCTCGAGCTGAGAGCCCGCGCCTGGGCTCCGTCTCTGCAGCCGGCTTCCCTGCTCCGAAACCTGGGAGCTCTGCCACACTCAAGCACCCCCAGTCTTTCTGTGACCCCGAGGGTCCTGAGACCACACTGTCCCACGAGGGTTCCACCCCCCACTTAGCCACCAGAGTGACGTCCCTCAGCAGAGCAGACTTCTAAAAGTTCCGATTTTGTGCTCCGCAGCTCTATCACTTGCCAGAAGCGGCTGACGGAGGCCCCTCCCCCGCTGTCTATCCTCCCGAATATCGCCTCGGATTCACTTCTCCGCACGTCCTACCTTCCAGAAAGTGGTCGCTTTTCTGTTCAGAGAGTTGTTGCTATTCTTTTCTTCGATCTCCTGTTGAGTTTGTAGGTGTTCAGAATGGTTTGATCCCTATCCAGCTGAATTCCTGAGACCAGACGAAATCCAGGTCTCCTACTCCTCCACCATCTTGCTCCTCTAATAGTCCAAAATTAAACTGTCCAGATTCAGACACTTCTATCTTGTTACATTATCCTCAACCCACAGTTTTTGCTATATGGCCCAAGATAGGTGCATCAGTTCCAGCCATCACATCTGGATTCCAGTCATCAAGGAGAAAAATAAAGGCAAATAAGAATGCATGTTCCTTCCTTTCAAGGAAATAACCCAGAACATACCCACATTTTTTTTTCCATGTTCCATAGGCCAGAACTTTATCATATGTTCACATCTAGTAACAGGGGAGGCTGAGAATTATAATGTTTCGCAGAGCAGCCATGAATCTAGTTTTAAAAATTGTGTGCAATGTGAGAACAAAAGAATAGGTATTGGGAACAACTTACCACTGTTGTCACATCCACTGTGTCACATTCAGTTCACAGCTCTGCCCTCCTCTCTCTTGTTCCCTTAGCAAGTTGTTTGTGCTTTTATTGAAGCACTCGTACTGTCTGTGTTATAGTCATTTCTGTGCCTATTTGTCTCAACCATGAGACTTCAGGACTCCCTGAGGTCACAGAGCTATTTTAGTCCTCATTCTTGCTCCTAAGCCTTCAGTATAATCCCAAGGATAATCATGTGCCAGGCAATGTGCCAGACCCTTTGCATTCATTCATTCCCCACATGAAGAATACCTGACTGATATACTCATTTCAGAGGCCAGGGAACTGACACTTCAAGAGATTAGGTATCTTGCCCAAGATCACGCAACTAGAAAGTGTCCAAATGGAGTTTTGCATCTGCACTGCTTGCTTCCAAAACCCCTTTTACACTGTCCCTCCCAGGCCAAGCTCAGCCACAGAAAGTCATGATTTGCATACAGCCCTCCCATTCACGCAGTAAGCTACTTAATGATGACGCTGAAACCATTCCCTTGGGAATTATAAAGAAGAATTATTTTTGTCCTTGTTCTCCAAGATTTGTTGGGTCTTCTTCTGAGAATTTACTCCTTTCTTACTTAGCCTTATACTGGGGTTTCCTGTCTGCTGATCTTATTCTTTCCTGGGGAGCTTCTTTCTCTCTTTCCTTTAAGGGCAGGTATCCCACAAGTACCTTCTCTGAGGTCTGCTTGCCCCTCTTTATCCTCTCTCTGGAAGATATCTTCAGGAGCACTCCCTGGGAAGCTCTGCTCTGGGAAAGTTCCTCATGAGTCTTCCTCTCAGCCCCTCCCTGTCTCCCCACCTCTCCCAGTCCATACCCACCTGCCTGTGGGCACCTCCTCCTAGTAGCGATGCTAGCTACCTCAACTTGCAACAGCTGGCCTTTGTTCCTCCTCCAACCCCCACCCCAAAACTAAAATTAAAACATAAATAAACTGACTCTTGCTTATTTTCCTTTCTGTATCAGGGTGTCGTTCTTTTCTGCATTACCCAAGCCTTCAATGCAATAGTTGCCTCTGACTTATTTTTCTCCTTAGTCCAGTCCCTTCCCCTACCCCATAAAAGTACGATTCCTTCTTTTCTCACTTTTCTTACTCTAGCATTACCCCTGTGACAGACTCCAGCCCCCTGTGACAGGGCATTGACCTCTCACAGGTCTCTCTGCTGTCCCCATGTCAGGCCTCACACTGGGCAACCAGTGTGCATTGGGACTTGGGGCCTATCTCCCTGTGGCCTTCTGTCTCCCTCCTGGGTTCCCAGAGGACTGCACCCTGGCTCCCTGCCTCCAGCCAGCCTCCTCTACCTGGCTTCTGCTCAGCAATCATGGCTACCCTCTGCTCCCAGAAGAGGGTAAGCAAAGGCTCAGGGAAGGTCACAGTTGGACACATGTGCCTTGCAGGATCTCAGGGTGGAGCGTGGCTATGGCCCTCCCTGACCCAGGTTGGCAGTATCACCCACCATTGGTTGGTAACTTGGCAGGGGGGAGGTTCTCATGCATCCTGATCCAGGAACCTAGCCCATACATCGAGGTGCAATGCCCTGAGGACCCCCATCTGCCAGGGGTTAGGACAGCAGGCCGTGGAAGGGAAGATGCATGGTTTGACTTCCTCACCACAAGCCAGGGCAAAGCACACTGGTACAACTGCTACTGGGAGAACCTAGCAGCTGCATGATGGGCTCTTGCCAAGTTGTGGAATGGGGCCCCCAGGCACCATGGAGCACGAACTTCCCTTGAGAGTATCCTGTGCCCAAGGTTGCACTAGGCTCTGTGTATTATCCCTAAAACAGCCCTTCATTCTAGTATCTCCTCACTTACTGCACAACCTAGCAGACAGTCAAGCTGCAAGTGCTTTAGCCCAGTATGTAAGTTGCTCTTTGCTCTGGACAGGTGAACATCACCAGCATCATCTCTGCCTATCTTTTTCCTTCCTCCTGCTTGCTTACCTTTGCTCATGCCGAGCTCCTTGGGAAATGGCAGTCTGTGCTTCAGCCCCATTGGATTCTGCCTACCTGAATCCTGCTTGTTGTTCAGGGCTAAGTAAATATCCCCTCCATGAAGTCTCCACGATTCCCGAGGGATGAGCTCTCGCCTCGGAATTCCTCTATCACTCTGTACATTTGGCTATTTTATTGCCTTATGTTTTTATCTCTTACACATGTGTTTCTCTTCATTCTAAGGGGATTTTAAACCCTCTGAGGAAACTGCCTGGGTCTTAAAGATCTTTGACTACCATCAATCTCTAGCACAGTGCTTGCACACAGAGAGTAGCTGTTGATTGTTAGAACATGGACAAGCGTGTGCAGCTCAGGCAGCCCAGGAGGGGCGAAGGGTATCTGCGAGGGCATGGGGGTGCAAATACGCATAAGGGAGAGAAGGAGGGTACAGGGAAGGGGGTGGAAGCTCAGGGAGGAGACTTCGTGACAAGGGCTGGGGGCTCTGGCAGGGAAGTGGAGCATTTTAAGAAGTCCCACGTCACCGTATTCCAGAACTGTCAGAACGGTTCTGGAATCCTCAGCACAATTTTGCGTTCCCACTCCAGTAGCCCTCAGGTGCTGTTTTCATACACTGATCTCCCTAATTGTATCTCACTGTTCGTTTGAAATGTGATTTGCAAATCCAGCCCACCGCTTCAGAGCCCGGGTCCTGGCAACTGCCTGACGGATTCAGACAAGGCTGTGTGAGGACACCCTCCTCCCCCCACCTTGCTCATACTTGCTCAAGTCCTGTCTCTCAGAAAAGGCCTCTGTGCCACCATTTTACAATAATATTTTGGGTAAAATGTTTAGTTTCTTCTTTGTGATTCCAGTCAGACAGAGAAGATCTGAGCTCAGTGTGCAGGAAAGGGCACAGGATCTGTAATTTTCCTTAAAACGGTTCCTGGCCAGAGCCCTTGTCTAATTTGTATGATGCATTGCTTGACAATGTTACGCAACACCATGCTGGCCTACGAGGCTAATTTATGGAAATTACAAACATGCATGGATTGGGTTCTTTTTTATATCATAAAATGGTTTGACGTTTTGAATTTTTGTTGGCTTTTTAGTCACTGAGGGATGAGTGAGCCCAGAAACTTCCTGACGTTCCCGTACATCAGAATCTTGCTAATCTTTTGGTGGTCTGTGAGTCCAAAGGCAGCAAAGCCTTTGAAAATGCCTCCTGCATTCTGTTCCACATTGCATTTCAAAGTTTCTTTTTGATGATTTTATTTTTGGAGGACCTTCAGAATCCTGTTTGTGAGTTGGCTATTTTGTTCACCTTGCTTGATATTTCACTAACATCTCAATAGACAGTACTTTCAGCCAAAAGTACCCTGGACTCATACATCAAAGAAATCCTTAATGAAAGGACATTAAAATCAGCCTTCAGGGTCTGACTTAAATCACTAGAAACACATTTACACTGTAAAAAATTTAATTGAAAGGATTTCTTTTTTTCAAAAATATATGTAGTCATCTGAGCCTAAGTATATTCCAAATCCAAGGTCATCTTTATAATAAAGCAAATAGCTACTGATTTGCTGAGCTTTGATGATAAATTCCATTTTTTTTCTAGGTGCAATATAAACCACCAAGGATTTGTCTATTAGGAAACAAGGGTGATGCACTGGGTTTTGTCTCGATTTACTAGGTAGGTAATTGCTACCTGAGATAATGTTTAAATAGGTCCTAGATACTCCTTTCATACCAAGAAAGGTAACCTACCACCTGTTTTTGTCTAAGTGAACAAGGTTTCTAAATAATAAAAATACATTTTTTGCCTCTTTAATCAATCCCTTCGTCCATCCTAGAGACCATAAAAACAAAAGCAAACACGTTTCTTAAAGTCTTATATTACTCTCTCATCTTCTCCTTAAAAACTTCAATCAATTTATTCCTGAAATCTTCCTTATAATTAAAGTATGGAATATCTTACTTTTTATTCATTCATTCATACCACAGACATTTTCCCTAAGAATTCTCATTTCTCCATTCCAATTTTGGCTTTGCAAGCGAGCCTGCTATTTATTTCTGGTACTGCTCGATGTCTCTCAATTTAATCCTCAAATAATTATATTCAAACACTCAAAGAGCACAAATGCAGCAGCCTAACTATTTAACTCAAATTCTAAATCACTAGTTATTCATGTTAATAGTTATAATGAGTTTTTAAAGCATATATTATCATTATTTAACACGCCAGAAAAGGAGTTCAGTGTTTCTTTTCCCCATGAAATTTCAAAAATCACTAGAATTAAAATCGCACCAGACACTTTTGGCTGACCTGTGGGTTTCACAGGGCAGCGGTCTTTGCTTCCCATGACTTATCACCCTCTTTCTCATTCAGTGTTCTCTTAGGTAGAGAAGAAACAGCAGCAGAGGATCAAATAACCGTATCTTTTCCATATTTTGTCCACACATTCACACAGGTCTAATTGGCAAGATAGTAAACATGATGATCATTTTCTGAAAAGAGAGCTTGTGACATCCTGGGTATTCTCCATACCTTTACAGACAAACACACACACACACACATCCAGGCACTGTTACTGCTCCCTGGCCTCACACTCTTGTGAAATTGCCCCAACTGTCTATGCTGGGAAAACTGGGAATACCAAGTCCTCACCCTGCTGCATGTCAGCTCATTCAGACAATGAAAGCCTGGAAGTTAGGACTTGGCTTTGTTCTTCTCCCCAGAAGAATGCAAATACCAGTGCTGTGACCAGGCTCTGTACCCTCCTCACCGCTTCCTCCCACTTACCCTGCCTCATCCAGGTCACTCCCAAACCCAAGCCTGAACAGAGGAGAAGAGCCACAAACACTGGGGGCTTAGACCATAGTGGAGCAACAAGTGCAGAAGACTCCGTCATGATCCCAAAATGATTCCATGTCCTAACACTGCTTTTGTTACTGTACTGGACTGGGGTCCTTGGACCCAGCTGCAGTAGAAACGAGACTGGACCCAAAATTTAAAGGTACAGGCAAGGCTTTGTTGGGGACAACACCTGCCGCCAAAGGGAGACACAGTCAGGACAGAGGTGTCAGACTGGTTCCCTGAACAATAGCCAGGGAAAGGTGTAAAGGGGCTGATGTGCTTGAAAGGAATGATGCTTAAGCATGTAGGGGCGGAGGTCCCAAGAAAGTGGATGCAGAGGCCCAGTTGACAGAACATGCTCTGGGTGTGTTTTTTAGCATTAAAATGAGGAGGAAAGTTAGTGAAAGGTCAAATCTGGTGACCATCCTGTTTCGGATCAGTTTGAACCAGTCTGGGCTGGCTCCTTGGTCCTGCTTTACTCTAGAAAGAAAGCGGTAAGAGCCAGCAGGGAGTGCCCTGGGTGCATAGTGGCTGGTTGTCAAGGTCCTTTCCTTTGTCTCTCCTGTTTCAGCCAGGGTTCCCACGTACTGGCCTCTAGTGCCAAACTTCGGATTTTCTTTAACCTCTCTTAAGCCTTCCTTTACCTCCCATCTATGCCCATCCACAGTTTCCAGAATTTCTCTCACTTCCTTTCCAGAAGGCCCAAGAAGGACTACTGGAGTCCACTCTGTGGATTCACCCCATTCAGCAGCCTCTCCTAAATTGCTGGTCTGCTGGGTGACAACTATACCTATGATTCTGGAAAGAATCTCCTTGTTGGGTGTATCATCACTTCTCAGTTGTAAACAACAGTTAGTGGAAGGCTGTTTGGTATATGGGCATTTGTGAGGATCATCTAGCTCTGGTGCCTCGTGCTGCTATCTGGCCACTTCTGAAACATATTATCTAAGCCAAACACTATAACTGAAATTTCTACTCATTCAGAATTAGCTGCCCCCACCTGCCTTTCTGAACACCAGTGACTCAGTGGGAACCTCTCTCTATCAATGTCAGAAGGTCTTTGGGATGTTCTTTTGGCTGTTTCCAATGTCATTCCAAAAAGCATTCCTTCAGTGCTGTAATAGAGGCCAGATTTGATATTCAACAGCACAAAGACTTCTTATTCCTTCCTGCCAACTTGAGACATCCTAATAGCTGTAAAGGACAAGAATAGTCAGTAACTGCCAAGACTGAATGAATCAGCCCCCAAAAGCCATAGTAAAAATTATGTAGGCAATAACTGGCCAAGAAAACCCAGTACAAAACAATGGTCATTTTAAGTGTAAATTTCATGGCCTTTGTGTTACAAAAGAAACAAATTAGTAGAGACCTTAGCCTCAAGGAAATTAGCTTGGAATTTAGAAAGTGTGACAAACAAATTTAAAGATTTTAACAAAAATTGGCATTTTTTTAGCCAAAGCACAAGCCTTGTATTTCATCAAACTTCTCCTTAGATCATAAAATGCTCCATTATGAATGTAGCGGAAACATGATGAACTATTGTTTTTGGCTTGTTTGCAAGAAAGCAATAAAGTTGCCTTTTTCTTGGCTGTCATCTAGATTGTTGTCATTATCCATGACATCGTGTGAACCTGCATTATCTTTAATTTTGTTTTTGCAAACTAATAGTCAAAAGAAAATCTCCTTTTTTTCCACTTAGTGAATTATTTTCAGTCCCTTTTTTTGGTATGACCTCAGGGAAAAGGATTTGAGGAACTCGTAGGAGACTGACAAGGGCAAGGGATTGCAGTTGGCAGGGAGAGGCATGACAGAGCCCTGGTATATCTGTAAAATTTTGGCTTAAATATCTTAAGTACCATTAGTTCAAAATCTGCCCCAATATAATGGTGGTAAGGAAAGACTTCCAAAATGGTGGCCAGTTGAGTGGGCACTCCCCTTCCTGTGTGACCCAGCACTGTAGGACAACTATGCTCAGGAAGCTGAACAATGATGTCTGACAGATGTGTGAACAGCCAGTCTGGCATACAAGGAGAAGGGTTTGGGCCAAAGTAGCTAAATTGGTTCTCCTTAAGACAGCAACATAGGTTCTGAGACAAACCCTTTAGTGTCTTCATATTCACCTTAAAGTCCCAAGGCCAGCCACTCTAGAGTCTTGTCTCATTGCTTACAGCTCGGGGGATATTATTCACAGAACAAGGTGGGGGTCCATGATGGCAGCAGAAAGAGAAAATGATTATTAAAGACATTTCAAGGACCCCAATCCCTTGCAAGTTTAGAATATGAAGCAAGCAAAAGGAGAAAGCTTCATGTTTGTCAAAAAACAAGCATCCTAATGGAGAAGAAATATGGAAAGCTTAACACCAAATTAAGGCAAAAAACAACCAGGGCTGGTAAGGAAGGAGACAGGGGAAATGTGGGCAAATGCCGCTAGCATGTAGAGAGTGACCTGGCTAATCCAGGACGTTCCAGGTGGAGGAGCAGGGCTTTCCCAGGCCCTGACTTCCCTCTGTCTGCTGGGAGCCACTTTATTTTAAAAGGTCAGTTAGTTAAAACTTTAAGAGACCTACAGTAAAACTGAGCACCTTACAGGGGAAAAGGTACACCTGTAAACAAGACCCCTGGCCTTTCAAGGTCCTGGAGGATGACAAGGGAGTAGTGTAAGAGGCTAGAAATAGATACTAGTATGACTACTGCGAGGGGGTCATTGAAATAGACCTTGGGGTGAGGGTGGAAGGATCCCAGAAATCATGCAATTGGCTCTAATCTTACAAATGAGGGAAGAAAGAGATTTGTTCAGGATCACACAGTTACCAGGAGAACCCGAGTCTTCTACTTCCTCTATTATGTAGCACTACCTCTCCAGGACACAAATTTCTGAGGAATAATGAAGCTAATGGAATTAGATAACTCATAACCCAATTTCTCGTTTCTCAGTGAGATCAGGAAGGGAAATATGAAGTCAGGATGTGTGTGACAACAAGATAGGGCAGTTCAAAGAAGACCAAGGGTAGACGGGGGGTTGTGCTGATATCTATCAGGGAGGTGACTTTTGTCCAGGGTCTGGGAAATCTGCAGAGGTGTGCAGAAAGGGCTGAGAATTACAGCAGGTATGCAGAGAACAGGCACAAAAGTCAGCAAAGCAGGCCAGACCAACCTTAGCACCAGGTATGGTGCTAAGAAATGGAATATTTACTCAACCCAGGTCAAAGGCTCTTTGTCTCCCAGTTTTATGCTGTTAGAAACACAAAAGACTATCCCGGAGAGAGGCATGTTTTACAGGTCCCGATAAATGCCACTCACAGAAAATCCTGGGTATGGGCTTCTAAGAATGAGGATTTAAAGAAGCGAGCAGACTTGCCCAAATAACCAATTAAATGAGAATTATTGAGAAGAATGTGTGCGTATATATTTATCAGTCTCTGGAAATAAGTAACAAAACTAATTAGAACTATTTTTCATCCAAAAAAGAGGGAAAAAAGGAAATTTATTGGCAACATACAAGCCACCCTATGGAACCCAAGGTCAAGAAAGCCTCAGGCTTCAGCGAGGGACTGGGAGTTGCCAGAACTCTCCATTTGCCCTGTCTGCTTTGCCCTGCGGATTGCTTCATTGTTCCCTCTGCATTCTGACTACCACTGCCTGCTATCCACACTGGGCGGGAGGCTGCCACCTCCAAAGCTCCCCAATCCATGGGTCACAGAACTGCCACAAGCAGATTCTGACTGGCAGGATGGCAGGTCTCATGCCAACTCCCTGGAAAAGAGAATCTGTTCATTCCAGCCCAATCCCAGAGTCCATCCCTGTCCTAAATGGCTATATCCAGCCAGGAAAAGTGCTCCTGCAGAGTGAGATGGAGTTGGGGGCTCTGCAGATGGTTTCCAGAAAAAGAAGTGGTGGTAGGGCTCTGAGGCATCTACCGTGTGCTCGTTTCTGGAATTTAAAACTGGGGACCCCCAAGAGCTTCTGGGCCAAACCAGCCATTTTGTAAATAAAGAATATGAGGCTCCGAGAAGTGAAATGCTTGCCCAAATTTACAAAGCACATATATTGCAAAGCCAGAATTAATCTGAAGTCCTCTTAGTCCCTCATTCATTCATTCAACTCATGTTGACCTACAGCTTGTCAGCTTACTGCATGTCAGGCCCTCAGCCAAGGACTGGACATAAGGCTGTGTCGCACACCAGATAGGATCTTCTCCTTCCTGGAGTGTACAGACATGTACAGACAATCACACAAATAAATAAAAGGATAACTCTAATCAGTGTTAAAAAAATAAAAACAAAAAACACAACAGACCATGCCTAGTCTCATTTTGCTGTTACATGTCATCAGTCAGATCAAAAGAGTAGGTCCCAGCATCAGCACTCAGAAGAGGAGTTTCACCTAAATAAAATTTGATAGGCGTGACATCACCAAGATGGCAACATAGAAGGTCTCTGACTGGCCTTCCTCCTATGAACACACTGAGTGTACAGCTCCCCATAGATCAGTTGCCTCTGAGAGAAATCCAAAACTAGTTGAGTGACTCCTGCACATTGGATGACACAGAAAATACCCACATCAAAACAAGTTGAAAAGGCTGAGAGCTACTCTTGCCATAAACTGCACCCATGGCATGGTGACATGCCATCGGGAGGGAACCCCCAACTCTCAGCTTCTCCTTGAGGACCAAAGAGTTTGGACCATACATATAGTATCCTAACTTTTAAGGCTGCCATTCAAGGGACAGCTTCTCACCCAAGGGACAGACTCCCAAATCACCTAGCTCTGAAAGTCAGTGAGATTGGCATTTACCAGTCCCACAGCACTATAGCAAACAAAGAAGCAGTTGTTAAATGGACATGTGAGTACTCCCCTTGGCTATATCCCCAGCTCAGTGCAGAGGGTGCAAAAACGCCCATCCATCAGTTTCTTCCTGGAAGGGGTTTAACTTCATACTTTCCAAGTTGCTGCCTATGGGTCCAGCTTCTAATCAGCCCATTTCTAGGTGTTGACTGGGATTTCCCCAGAGCCCAAAAGAGCTGGTGGGCACTTTCCCTGCTTTCCCCCTCTGGCTCGCTCCAACAATAAAACCAAGTCTCCAGCTTCTCCCTGGAAGGAGCTTGTCCACCCAATTAGTGCCCCAACTTCCCAACATTTGTGGTGGCCGCCCAAATGGACGGGCCCTTAAATTACCTAGCTATGATAGCCAATAGGGCTCAGCATTCACAGGACCAGATCAAATAAAAAAAGCAAATTTCAATGGATTTGCAAGTACTTCCTGTAGCTATCCCCCACCCTGGGCTCAGCACAAATACCAAGCGAAAATAGAGAAAACAATCCCATTTACAATAGCATCAAAAGTATTCCTAAAGTACTTAGGAATGAATTTAACCAAGGAAATGAAAGATCTATACACTAAAAACTATAAGACATTGTTGATAGAAATTGAGGAAGACGCAAGATAAAAAGACATTCTGTGCTCATGGACTGGAAGAATTCACATTGTTAAAATATCCATACTACCCAAAGTGATCTACAGATACAATGCGATTCCTATCAAAATTCCAATGGCGTTTTTCACAGAAGTAGAAAAAATAACTTTAAATTCTTCTGGAACTACAAAAGACCCTGAATAGCCAAAGCACTCTTGAGAAAGAACAAAACTGGAGGCATCACACTTCCTGATTTCAAACTACACAAGGCTATCGTAATCAAAACAAAGTGTAGTACTGGCATAAAAACAGACACATAGGTCAATGGAACAGAATAGAGAGCTCAGAAATAAACCCATGCATGTTAGTCTCTTAACTTTTGACAGGGATGCCAAGAACATGCAGTGGGGAAAGGACAGTCTCTTCCATAAATGGTGCTGGGAAAACTGGATATTCACACGCAAAAGAATGAAACTGGCCCTCTAGTTTTTTCTTATACCATACATAAAAATCAACTCAAAATGCATTCAAGACTTGAATATAAGGCCTGAAACTGTAAAACTTCTAGAAGAAAACACAGGTGGTAAGCTCCATAACATTGGTATTGGCAATGATTTTCTTTGGCTTTACACTAAAAGCAAAGGCAACAAAAACAAAAATACATCAAACTTACATCAAACTTAAAAGCTTCTACACAGGGGTGCCTGGGTAGTTCAGCTGGCTAAGCGTCTGCCTTCGGCTCAGGTCGTGATCCCAGGGTCCTGGGATCAAGCCCCACATCGGGTTCCCTGCTCAGCAGGAAGTTTGATTCTCCTTCTCCTGCTCCCCTGCTTGTTCTCTCGCTCTTTCTGTCAAATAAATAAATAAATAAAGTCTTAAAAAAAACAGCTTTTACACAGCAAAAGAAACCATTGACTAAATGAAAAGACAACCTATGGAATGGGAGAAAATATTTGCAAACCACATATCCAATAAGGGATTAATATCCAAAATATATTTTAAGAAAAAACTGATACAACTCAACAGCAAAATAAATAAATAAATAAACATTTAAAAGTAAAAAAAAAAAAAAAAAAAATCAAAAATGGACAAAGGACCTGAATAGACATTTTCCCATTTTTCCAAAGACACACATATGACCAACAGGTACATGAAAAAGTGCTCAGCATCACTCATCATCAGGAAAATGTAAATCCAAACCACAATGAGAGATCATCTCCCACCTGTTAGGATGTCTATTATCAAAAAGACAAGAGATAGTGGAGAGGATGTGGAGAAAAGGGGACCCTTGTCCACCAGTGGTGGGAATGCAAACTGGTGCAGCCAATATGGAAAACAGTATGAAGCGTCCTCAAGAAACTAAAAATAGAACTACCATACGATCCAGGGATCTCCCTTCTGGGTATATAGCCAAAGGAAACAAAATCATTATCTTGAAAAGATATTTGTAGACCCATGTTCATTACAGTATTCTTCACAATACCCAAGGTACAGAAACAACCTAAGTCTCTGTCAAAGGGTGAATAAATAAATAAAATGTGATATATGCACATATATACACAATGAAATATTATTCAGCCTTATAAAAGAAGGAAATCCTGCCTTTTGTTAGACTATGGATGGACCTAGAGAACATTATGCTGAGTGAAATAAGTCAGAGAAAGACAAATAATGCATGCTTCCCTTGTATATGGAATTAAAAAAAAAAAGGCCTTACAAAACAGGAGAGTAGAAAAGTGGCTGCCAGGGGCTGCAGAGTAGGAGAAATGGGGAGAGGTTGGTAAAAGAGTACAAACTTTCAGTCATAAGATGAGTAAAGTCTGAGGATCTAACACATAATCTGGTGACTATAGTTGATAATACTGTATTTTATAGTTGAAATTTGCTAGGAAAGTAGAACTTAGAAGTTCTCGCACACACACGCAAAAGGTAAATATGTGAGGTGATAGATGTGTTAATTAACTCAATTGTTGGCATCCTTTAACAATGTATACATGTATCAAATCACCACATTGTATACTTTATACTACAATTGTATTTATAATAAAATAAACTTAGGCACTTCATATTGTTGTCAGTTAATATATCATATGTACATACACTATGCTATTATAGTCTTGAGAAATGGCTTAAAAGCACCTGTCACTATGGCACAGTCCTCAAACTGTGATTGTTTACCGGCAAACAGCATCGTATCAGTAGACAATTATTTTGCGTAATTGGCATTGGCTGAACATTCAGAAGCAAGGAAAATATTCTGTCAATTCAAAATACAGTCCTTTGCAAAGATTCTTATAGTACAAGCATCCTAGCTATTTCTTGTTCAGATACTTGTGACTCCTTAACTGAGACGTTGTCATCAAAAATGTAAAAGCCTATGAAAAATTGAAATGACTTTGGTTTGGCTGAGGCCCTGAGCTGGAAGGATATCACCACATGTCTTCACTTCTCTTGTATGTATGGAATTATACTTGGGAGATTTTTCTTTTCTTTTCTTCTTTTTGACTAACACCAAGACAGTTTCAAAGTAGCCAGCTGCCATCCTTCTTAAGAAAGTACTCTTGATTTTTGTGTGTCCTTGTTCTCTCCTATCACAATGCAGTGGGTTCCTCTCTAAACAAGGGGCATTCCTAATCTTTCCTTCCATTCCGTGCGACACAAACTGAGTTGGAAAAAAATAACTCCAAAATAGCATCCTTCTATTTTTGCAGTTTTATATGATTATAACATGCTAGAAATGTCACTATAATTATAGCAACAAATTATTTCAACAATCCTCACAAGTGATGCTATTTATAGACAATCAGAGAAGTATATCGAGGATGAATTTACCCTGGCAGAAAACCTGCTGAATGGCTGTGCTGGAGCCTCGGTCCAGGACCACCTGGCACCAGGTGATCAGATGTGTCCTGTGAAAACAAGAGGTTCCATGAGTCTTCATTCAAACGCAGAACATAAGAGATGGAATAAATAAAAGAGGACGTTTAACCGATCATAGCTTGGCATTCACTCCGCATTCCTTGTGTGTTAGGTACTATTTAAAAAATCACAATCGCTGCTTCACACTGCTTCAAGACTTAAACCTGATTGTTCTATCAGAGAGACCTTGGGTTTGGAAGAGGTAAATGGCAAGAGAGAAATATTTAGGTCAGGAGAAAGAATGAGATATCCACCGGTCTCTTATCTGCGATCACTTAGAGATTATGAAAGCTGGAAAGAATACAAACAGTTTTTATGGGCCATGCTTACTTTCTTCATGTCAGCTTAAGCAGGGGAAAAGAGTTGGCTGGAAGTGCTTGTTTGTTATCGGGTTTTCCCTTTCTTTGTCTTTAGCTTTTTTCCTTTTATGGCTTTTATATAGTTTTGCTTAACAAAGCTGTAAATTCAGGGATGAAATAAATTTCACAGTGGCTCTTTAACCTCTACTGCTAGGATGCTTTTGCAGAAACTTCACTTTGGCTCAGGGATCCAGCTTAGGATGAGGTTTAGAGAGGAGGGAACATCATTTAACCAAAAGCAATCCCTCAGTAAATCACAGTTGGCTCCAAAATATCTGTGTCTTTGCATATTGGTTGATGAAGCTCTACTCACTGAGTAGAGTTGAAAGTGCTGTCATTTGGATGGTGATGGGTAAGTAACTTCCCTTCTCTTCCCAAAAACCTGACCATGCCTCTCTGGGATGCCTCCCAGGGAAGCATGAGCACCAGCTGAAGTAGCTGATAATGGCAACTCTATGTTTGACTTCTTTTTCCTAGCAAACAAAACAGATGTTCCTAATTTTCCTAATCTCATTGTGAATGCCCACCTCCATGTCATTAAATGTTCATCTAGAGTATTTTAGACTCAATCAAAGATTGCTTCTTTCCTATCTGTATTTCTCTGGTGTGCATTATAGCCTGAGTACGTGAAGGTAAATTTGCCATTAGTTGACTGTCATTATGTTATGGGTGCGTACATACAGAGTGAAACTTAATGCAGGACACGAAGTTGAACATCAATGACTGTTGCATGGTGCTGAGAAAGTGATCTGGGGACACACCTTATGGGTAAATGACAAGTGCGGAACGGTGCCTCCAAGGCAGAAGACAAAGATTTCCGGAATGAATTGCTAGTAGCTTCTTCTGATCTATGTGAAGGGCCAATCTAGGTAGGAAAGATAATAACAATAACAACAACAACAGCAAAACTAGATGCAATAACATGTGTGCAGCAGGACCTGCAGCCGCAGCTCCATTTGGAATGAATAAACATGTGTTAATCATTAGAGTTTGAAACTGATCCCAGAGTATGTTGCATTATAGCTACAGACGTGAAAAATGAATCTTTGCACAGACAATAACTATGAATGTTTAGATGGAGACAAAGCCACGTCTAATAGCATGGAGCTCAGGATGGGCTGGGGAGGACAATGTGATGTCACGGGTCACATTTAAGGAAGAAGGAGATGAATTTTCTTCAGAAGCAGCGGGATGTTCCCTGGCACAAAACCTACCAGCTTTTGTAAGAGAGCTCCAGATGGATGCTGAGAATAAGATACTAAACACAGCAACACCATGCTCGTTGGACAGCTACCTGACAGCATTCGAAGAAGCCTGCCGAAAGCGTCCCTTCATTAAGCTAATAATACACCGGCTTATGTGGTTAACTGAAGCCAAGGGCTGGGGATAATTTTACAAAAAGGAAAAAATTTAGCTGCCATGGTAACCTAGACAACGACAGATCTTCTGGATGTGACAAGATTCCAGTCTGAATTACACAAAGTCACCATAAGCCCAGAAAGCAAAATGGATTTAATTAGTTGGTTAAGTCTGCAGCACAGGAAAAATGGTAACATTTGTCCTTTATTCTCCTTCCAAACTAACAACGTTTCACTAGTATGAGTGTTCCTAGAAAAGGAGCATTTTTAACTAAGCACGTGATGGCAAAATGATGCTTCACATGGGAAATCCCCAAATTTAAATTCCCTCAAAACTCCAGATCCAAATTAGCTATGACTACTTGAAGGATGCCCAGGGAACAGGCTTCATTACATGTAATTTCTATACACAGAGCCTTCAAATGTCCCTCCCCATAGCCGCAGATGCCAAGATTACCACTTCCTAATTTTAAGTCTATTAAGATAACTATAGCACAACAACCTTCTTCATCTTATTAATCAAAATATATTTGGTAAGTACATATGGCATTGTATTGAATATTAAATAAAGCAACTCTCAACAGAGCAGATTCCCATAAACTAAGATTTACTATCCAAAATAACACCCGTGTTCTCATAGCCGGATCTGGGGGCGGGAGGATATGAAAGGGCACTGAAAACTTTTCTAAAATGAGAGAACTTATGGGGCTGTTGCACATGTATTTTGCCTTCCTATAATTCTCGTTTCCTTGCTGTCTTAGCTGTGTTTTATAGACTATTACCATTACATTACTATTATTATTATTGCTACTATTAATAGTAATTACTATTATTACTATTACTATTACATCTGCTTTTTAAACTCTTCTCCTTTGGTTTTCCTAACCCCCATCCTTGAGTGCTCTTGGTCCCATCCACAGCTCTTCACAGGGTCCCGTTCTCTCCTGCTCTAACATCATTGTAGGCCCCTCATCTCCCCTTTCTGCAATTGACCATTCAATATTTACATGTCTCCCAAAGCATCCTCACATATCTAAAGGTGAATTCTTCTTTCCTTTTCCTTTATTTCCCAAGCCTTCTATCAATGCTGCCATTGCTCTTCCGAGGCTTCCTGTCAGAACTTCAGAATTGGTCACCTTCACGTCTCATATCTAATCTGTCACCAAGTCCTGCCGGTTCTTCCTTCAGAGTCCCCCTCAAACCTGCCCACATATTTTACACTTGGCAATGTCAAAGGAACTACAGTTCTGTACACAGACCATGGTCGCTCAGGTCTGCATTCCTTGGAGTATGTGCTTTCCTCAAGTATCATTAGGTAATTAGCAATAGAAACTCAACAAAATTCTCAATAAAGGGGTATTGATTGTAAAGCTTCAGAGAAATCTCATGGAACTTGAGGTAAGAAGCCAAGTCCAGCTGGCAGGCCTGGAGCTGAGAATGGGAAAAGGGCCAGGAACCAAGGGGGTGTTTCTCTTTACTCAAGAGGTGCTTCATTCCCTCAGTTTGCTGGAAGGCCAACTCTGTTTATTCATTAACATGCAAATGACCCCCAGGCATCAAGACCTAGGAGCTCTACTTTCTGTCACCACTTGGCAACATGCCTGGGTCTCTTAGTTCAAAGTTCAAGGGAAAGAATAGATTGGACCCCCTTACCTGTTTAACCAAGACCACACATGTGTTTGGTTGCTGGACCCTCGATAGGCCACCCTTGTCTCAGATAGCATGTTCCTACCCCTTAAGCAATCAGCCCCGACTCAAGAAGTGGGAGCTGTAAACACCACTGCTATTTTGAAAGACTGTGGATGGAGGACAGTCTTTAGAAAGGGCTATGGAACAGGCAATGAAACAATTCTTGTCAAAAGTGCTGTTTCCTAGAATACTATTTCCCCACCCATCCACTCAGAACACTCCTCCTACTCATTCTTTGAAACCCAGAAAGGGTCACTCTTTTGTTCCCCCATTTCACGTATTTTGCTCAGAGCCCCAAGCAGGAACAATCACACCAGCTCTGCGCTGTTACTCTTTCTTGAGCTCATATCTATTACTGCATATAAATCACTAAACTGTAATTATTTATTTGCATGATTGGGTCCCCCACTGGACCAGACGTCTCTTAAGGACAGTTTTGAATTTTATTCATCGCAGTATTCCCAACATTGAACACAATATCTGGTAGTAAGTACTCAACAAATGTTTTGTTGACTGAGTTGCTTTAAATATGCTAATTAATTAATTAATATTTATGAATGTTGTCTCCCAAGTCTGCCCCTTGCTTTAGGGAATTAATTGTATGTAATTGAAAGGGCAGGACTTGCAGTTAGAAGCAATGAATTAGAAGCATCTATAGAAATATGGACAAATCTTAAAAATATAGTCCTTAGTGAAAAACAGGAAGAAAGAGAAGATATATAATTAATATCCTTTGGATAAATTAAAAATAAATGCACACAAAATGTGATAACATTTAAGAACACATACAAAAAACAAGTACACAACAAACACACTGAAATTTTTGACTATGGAAAGAGAGTAATGGAAACAAGGCATAAGAATTTTTAAAAGGGATATAAATAAATAAATAAATAAATAAATAAATAAATAAATAAAATAAGGAAGGGGTCTTGCACAGATCAAAGAGAATAATGTGCCTTAATCTGAGGAGAATGACTGACTCAACCGTCTGCTTTGACTTCAAAATAAAGAATAACAAATAGAATGAACTTTAACATTATAAACATTTAGGTTCCTATCATAGCTCAAGTTTGTTGGTGAATTGATACTGGGAAAGTTACTTACATCTCCTTGCACCTTAGTTTCCCTATTTATAAAATTGGGATATTATTATCAACTTCATGGGGTTGCCTCAAAATTAAGTTAGAAAATGTATATAGAACACATGTCACATAGTGACCCAAGAACTGTTCATATACATGGATTCCTACACAGTCTCCCTGCCTGCATTTGTCTTTGGGTTTCTTCCAGTTCAAATTTATCCACTACCATATTGATCTTTTGAAGACAAAGACATCATGCCCCTACTCAAAATTTCCTATAAATTTATAAATAAAACTTAACTGTGAGTGGAATAGAGCAAGGGAAAAAGTGCCTGAGGGAGACCTTGAGAGGGCAGGGAAGGATTGCCCCTGTACCACAGAGTTAGACCATGGAGTTGGCTACTGGAACACAAGTCCCACACCTGTGATAGGAGTGGAGTGTCACCCAGTGATCCACTAAGCAGTGCTTAGCAACTCAAGGCCATTCTTACCAACTTCCTTTCATAAACCTTGAGCTCCAGGTAAACTGATTGTGTCATCATTCTCTCTGTAGGGGCACTGACATTTCCTGGTCTATGACTTTACTGAAGATACTCTACACTTGGAATGTATTGTCTTTTGTCCCCCTGTTTCCATATTATCCGTTCTTTAGGGACCAGCTGAAACCCCAGCTTCTGTAGAAAGCTTCCATAGATCCCTTCAATTTTTGAGTAAGTGCCCTTTCAAGATGGTCACACTTATTTTGGCATCATATGCCACCTTCTTATAAATTGGAGTCCTCTGTTCAATCTGAATTGTATTTATATTGGTTGTATAGACTTTTTTTTTTATTATATTATGTTAATCACCATACATTACATCATTAGTTTTTTTTTTTTAGTTTTTAGTAATTTTATTTTATTTTATTTATTTATTTATTTATTTTTAATTTTTTTATTGTTATGGTAATCCCCATACATTACATCATTAGTTTTAGATATAGTGTTCCATGATTCATTGCTTGTGCATAACACCCAGTGCTCCATGCAGAACGTGCCCTCCCCAATACCCATCACCAGGCTAACCCATAGTTTTTGATGCAGTGTTCCATGATTCATTGTTTGTGTATAACACTCAGTGCTCCATTCAGTACGTGCCCTCTTTAATACCCATCACCAGGCTAACCCATCCCCCCACCCCCTCCCCTCTAGAACCCTCAGTTTGTTTCTCAGAGTCCATATTCTCTCATGGTTCGTCTGCCCCTCCGATACCCCCCCTTCATTTTTCCCTTCCTGCTATCTTCTTCTTCTTCTTTTTTTTTAACATATAATGTATGATTTGTTTCAGAGGTACAGATCTGTGATTCAACAGTCTTACACAATTCACAGCGCTCACCATAGCATATACCCTCCCCAGTGTCTATCACCCAGCCACCCCTTCCCTCCCACCAACCCCCCGACTCCAGCAACACTCAATTTGTTTCCTGAGATTAAGAATTCCTCCTATCAGTGAGATCATATGATACATGTTTTCTCTGATTGACATTTCGCTCAGCATAATATCCTCCAGTTCCATCCACATCATTGCAAATGGCAAGATTACATTCCTTTTGATGGCTGCATAATATTCCATTGTATATATGAACCACATCTTCTTTATCCATTCATCTGTCGATGAACATCTTGGCTCTTTCCATAGTTTGGCTATTGAGGACATTGCTGCTATAAACATCAGGGTGCACGTTGTATAGACTTTTATTCTAATGGTATCTTTGTACCTAAACAGTGATTTGTATGTAGTAAACCCTCAAAAATATTGTTTTACAAAGAAGCCACTTCAATAGCTTAAAATTACATCATTTTCAGGTGAGTTAATTGAAGACTAAAATCTCGACTTATTCAATCAGTGGAGACAGCGGGCACAGGAAATAATCACATCTATGAGTCAATGAATACATTTGTTCTTTTAAATTTTGAGTTTCCCTGTCTTTTTCCTAATCCATCGAAGTTTACAGGGATATCTTCTTGGGATAAGACACAACCACAATGGGCCTTAGTTTCACCATTTGTAAAATGAAAGTGTTTGAATAGAACTTTCTTCAGTCGAAATCTTACAGAGAAACCCAATCAACAACAACACACACACACATGCACATGTGCGCACACACACACACAAACGCATAGTTGCTGTGATTGAAGTTGGGGAGGAGATGAGATGCCCATCTTCTTGTCCTTGCTCCATTCACCAGCTTCTTGGAAGTGGAGTTTGAAACCCCCAGAATGGAACTATCCCAAAGGCTCTCAGACACTTATTAGTTGCTGACTCCATAACTGTAGGAAAATGAACGCCCTCTTGCTTCTTTCATACCACCTTTCCATTTGGCTGGCTTTCAGGGTGGTACAAATTACTTAATAGGCCATTCAAAGTAGTAGGAGCTTCACTGCCTTCCCAAGGTTCTGCAAAGATCAAGTGAAATAACATAGGTTGAAGTGTTTGCCAATAATAAATCTTAGCATAAAGGCATAGTGGTATTAATCATATTTAGGTGATGATTGTTGTTGTTTTTACTATTTTTATTACTAATTTGCAACACTACTTAGAGATACTAGTTTTACTTAAAGATGAGGAAATGGGGGCTTAAAGAGGTTAACTAATCTCAAATCAATGATAGAACAGTGATTCTAATGCAGGCTTTTCTTATCCAAAATCCATATTTTCACAACAGCATGCTTCAAGCTGAATTTAAAAGGGCTACCTGAAAGAAAAGATGGTTTTGTTTTTGTTTTTTTAAAGATTTTATTTATTTATTTGACACAGAGAGAGACACAGCGAGAGAGGGAACACAAGCAAGGGGAGGGGGAGAGGGAGAAGTGAAGCAGGCTTCCCGCTGATCAGGGAGCCCGATGCGGGGCTCTATCCCACAACCCTGGGATCATGACCCGAGCCGAAGGCAGACACTTAACGACTGAGCCACCCCAGTGCCCCGAAAAGATAGTTTTTGAAAAATATGCTTAAAAGAACACAACTTATAATGTCCTCCATGACAAGAACCCTAATTAATATCTCTGAAGAGCTTGGAGTCAATCTTGTTTGATCCTTGGGGGCACCCTGAGACATGGGACATGTTGGAGGTGATGGAGTTACAGCTTTTCATGGGCTTGGGCTGCAAAAAAAGATGTCAGAGGGAAACAAAAGCTGGCTTGTAGAATTTACCAGGAGCCAGAGCTGAGTGCTTCTGGCATGAGTAAAACTCTAGTCCCTGGGCTAGTTCTCTGGTTCCTGTTTGTCATCTCTACTGTTGGTAATGGCTGGACACATTTATATGCTCGGTTTCTAGGCACTCCCAAGCACATCCTAATAAACTTAATCTTGGCTTCCCATAGATCTGACTAATACCTCTCATAGATAAGACCTGCACACATTCACATACGTACTTACTGCTTTGTGGTGTCAAACTTACATACTTGTTTTTCACTCTGCCAACTCAAGACCCATCAGGCATGACAGGTGACACATTGATGCTGCCTACATTACTCAGACTAAGTGACTGCCCAAAATCATAGGAACAGAGAGACAAATTCAGTGTCCAGACCCTAAATCCAGCTGTCTCTCTACCACATGGGTTTGGGATGAAGCACTAAAAACTGGCCTGCATATTACTACATTGCCATCTGATCCCATTAGTGACATACGGGCTATGGGAAATACAGTGTTTTCTTCCTTGGGAAGCCATGTGATTCTCATACCATCAAACACTGCAAATGTTTTATTTCATGCCCTTGAGATCGACATGGACGGTGACGGAAGTCTGGCCTGTTTGGTTTCAAGAAATCTCTACATGAGGGGTGAAAGGGAGCAGGTATTGGAGTATACCCATTTGTTTGACTTCAGTTTATTTTCTTTTGCAAATCCTTTTTTAAATAATTAACTGGACCCAATGAATGGGCCTTTCTTTTCTCCTTCCAACTCTTCTCCTTCCATAACCCCCTCTGACATCTATTCAAAGAAGAGAGCCTGAGAGGCACAGAGGGGGCCATGCCATGGAGAAAGCCTTCAGTACCTGCCCCCTCATAGGGCTCTGTGTGTTTCAACAACTTTACTTCCAGGAAGTGGTGGCATGAGCCTTCAAACCCAGACCTCTACTTACAACCTCTGCCCTACTATTTCCAGAGAACCTAACTCTTCCCTCTAAGGTTTCATTTTGGCCTCAATACTTCAAAAAAAGGACATGTTTTCAATATAATTCACAAAAGCTAGTTACATTCCATAAATTATTAGTAAAAACTAAATAACTAAGTTTCAGTTCAGCAAAATAGGAACCTAATGTCATTAGGTGACTTCTGTGTAGAATTTCTATCAACTATGTTGAGTCTAAAACTAATACAAAGCTCTTTCAATTCACCAAATTTTAAATTTTGCATTTCAATTTAGGAGGAGAAACAGGAAATGAAGAAAGAAAATTATTACAGTTCCAAATCTCTAAAAATGTTTAACTTTAGTTTTTTTTTTAACTTGGTTTTCATTTTATTCAAATTAGTGTAGGCACTGCAAATAAAATTTTAGAATGCAGACAGAAGGTCTGTGAAGCATAAATTATAGGTGTTTTCCCAACTGGTTTGTATAAAGGATTTGCTAGATCATAAAAGTTTAATTCACTAAAACTCAATTCTTCTGAAAAATAAACTAACTTGGTTTAAAGAATCACATTCATTCACTTTAAAGAATTTATACAGGGTGCTTAGGATGTGCCAAGCATTGTGCTTAGTACCATGGGAGACACAGATATATATATTTCCGACATTAATAGGTACACAGTCTAGAAGTTTGGTTGGAGTTATTTGAAAAAGAGGAGGAAAGGGACAGAAATACGTATCTGTAATACTGGAAATGCTGGGAAATCTGGTTTTTGGAAATATGGTATATGTTGAATTTCTTCTACTGCAATTTGGTTGCATATACCTTATTTATAAAACAAATACTTGTCTAGTTTTTAAGCACTAATGATGATACAATAATGAATAATCCATAAGCTCTGTCCCCAAGGAGTTTACAATCTTATAACCAATTTGATAACTAGATTTGATTTGATTTGATTTTCAAGAAAAAGAGGAGAGCTCTCTGTTCTCCCAAAGTAAGGATGGAGAGCTCTGAATAGAGGAATTAGGGAAACAAAAGAACTAGGCAATATCTGGGTTGGATTTTGTCAAAACGGGGTCATGTTCAAAAGACTAATAATTAACTTATGAGAGACAAGTTCAACATAGAAGAAAATTAGACTGGGGGGAGCCTATTTCAATTCCTGGGCCAAGAATTGACTATGGCTTGGATGGATGATCCAATCTGAGAAGAATCTGTAAGAATGGCCTCTTTATCTTTACAAAGCTAGATACTTTATCTTCGGTGCCTACATGTTCTTATCAATAACGAACTGGTACCTATTTCTGGTTATAGTGAGTGATGACTCCTGTCCCCCAAAGGAGGTTCAGAGATCCAAGACTGAAGCTCAGAAATGAGAAATGCAGAATACACACTCATCCTGCTCCTCCACCTCAAGCAGAGTGCACATGGCCAGTCCTCCTTCTCAGCATCGAGAGACAAAGCTAGGCCACTGAAGGGACTACGTCATGTCCACGGTAATGGTAACAACCAATTTAGATCCTTAATGACCATCATCCTGCACTTTCTCCCTATGCAGAATATAGATGAAATAACAAGCACATCAGAGATGAGGGAAGTAAGAAATTGAAATCATAAACTTGGACTTTAAAACTATACCTTAGTGTAACATTTAAATTTTAGTGTTAGAGATTGTCTATCTACTCATAATAATAATAATAAAAAAAAAAAAACCCAGTAAGCGTTTTAAAAATCTGGGTCAAAAACTTTTTCATGAATTGACAGATTTGAAATAGAATCTATCACAATGTGCTCTCCTGAAAACTCATGAATCACTTAGAAAAGTATTCCAGAGAACCACAGAAACTTAAGGCACGGATGTTACCTTAGGAGATAATATTCATAACTGATTATGGGATTCTCCTGGAAATTCTCTACTGGGAGTACCCACAGTATTGGTGATTCTGTACTGGAGGCTAAGGGTTACCTATCTTTCAATATTCCCCCAGCATCATCTTTGGCATTAACTGCCTGGGTAAGAATCTGTGTTACTCAACATTCCTTAAAGTAATTTGCAAATGGGATTCTCTGTTTGCCTCCAAGAGTTGGAACAGGATAATTTTAACAACAAAATTTAATTCGATCTAGGAAACACACAAGGGAATTTAGCCATTCAAAGCAGAAAAAAAAAAAAAAGATAATAAAGGAAGCTTTTCTTTTCCCTCACTTTCCTCAAAAACTTGAACTTCTGGCATGACCTTGTTCATTCTTTCATTTCTCAAACCCCTCATTCTCTGTTCTGAGTTTTTATCTTTTTCTTTAATACCCCATTCTCCTTATTTAAAGCCAAATGTGGAATTATTAAAAAGTCATGTTTTTTAAAAGAAATAAAATTTGTAGAATACATACCAAAAAAACCTACATTTTATAAATTATAAATCTGAGGCATAAGGAATTTAGTGCTTTGTTTGAAGTCATACAGGGAACACATCAAAAAACCAGGAATCCAACTTCTAGGAAGATTATAGTCAGATAGACATTGGCTCTGGAGACAGAATAATAATGAGATAATGCTTGGAGATTAGCTCCAAATCTGGCATATAGTAAATACCTAATAGAAATCATTGTCATAAGTTTCTGTCCTAAAATATGTCAGGATGATAAGTGCTACAGAGAAAATAAAAAAAGATAGGGGGAGGAGAGTGGGGAGTAAGGAGGGCTGCTAACTTCATGGAGGGGGATCCTATATCAGTTCATGATAACTCTTCCTCTGACATAGTCCCCTTTTATCCTGGCTCTTTGCTTTAACACCGTTTTTGCCTTGTATCTTTTGCTTCATCTACTTCTTTGAATACTAAATGCTGAATACCCACTAAGATCAAAAATACCAGCTCTGCACTCAATAAAGAGAGGTGAGTGACATGGATACAAAAAATTACTTCAACAGACTGTGTAGAACTTAGCTTAATTTTTGTCAAATGTAAAAAAATAGTTTCAAGCCTTAAAAAGCAAATCCAAAATATACCCAAAAAAAAAAAAAAAAAAAACCCACTAAATTTTGTTGATGGCCCATTAGGCTCTGCTCATTTGTCTCAGGATAGTTGCAGAAAGGTGAGATCCATTAAAATAAGCAGTGGTCCCTAAAACAATATTTTCAAAGAATCATGTCCTCCCCCAAACTCCTCTGCCTGTGTTTCATTGACCTACTGTTATTTTTTTGAGTATCCATCAAATATAATCCCCACACACTGAATTGAAAAAAGAGTTAGAGTCAGAGTATTCAAGTAACTTAGAATTTCTATAGCAGTTGACATCTATTAGTAAACTAATTTTTACCTGTGGGATAAAACTGAAGTGTTTTATGGGCATCTACCATCTTAAAAACCTTTATTTTCTTTTGAAAATAACTGAATACATGATTTGATAATCTCTCTTTCAGACTACTCTTTTTTGAGGAGAGTAGATTCACAACAGCTCTGGCCTCTCAAGCAGGAGAGTACACTGAGGAACACAAACCTTTAAGAGCAATTTTAATGTCAGTCAGACGTGATCTCATCAAACCTAAGATGGCGGCATGAAGTAGTGAGAAAATCTTTGCCCTGAGATTCTGGTGGGGTTGGGAGGGGAGACAAACCAAGGTTTCTAGTACCAAATGTGCTGGAATTTCCTATATGGCATTTGAAAAGAAACTCCTTCATTTTTCTAGGTCCCAGTTACCTCACCTATAAAATGATGGGGTTATGCCTGCTGCCAGCTTTAGGATTTTTGAGACTTTTGGAGTTGGTTTCACTACTGAAATATCTTCCCTGTCTTGCTTCTACCCCAGTCTGACCAATGCCAATCTACCTCACAAATGGAAACACCACTCACTCGGGTGGTCACACCTGTCACCTAGAAGATGTCTTCCATGCCTTTCTTTCTCTCTCAACCCAAATTCAATCCACGAGTAAACGATTTCTGAACATATACTGAATGTGAATCTTTCTGTCTGCTATAATTGCATTCCAAGCCACCTCCCTTTCACTTCTCTCCTAACGTATTTTCCTATTCCCACTTTTGCCCTGGTAAGGTTTATTCTCTACAGAGCAGCCAGAGTGCTCCTTTTAAAACATAAATCAAACCCTGTCCCTTCCCAGAACAAACTCATCCACAGGTTTCCCTTCAATCTCGGAATAGCTTGGGAAATCCTTACCATCTTCTGCAAAGGCCTACCTGGGTCAGTCCTGGCCATCCAACCAAATGTGTATATACTCTCCCTCCACCTACTGGCCTCCAACCACTGTGACCCCCCGTCATTCCCACTCCCGGCCTTTGTACGTGCAGCTCCTCTGGCTGGAACCCTCTCCCCCACACCCTCATGGCCCCCTATTCTACTGCACGGGTCTCTGTCCTATTGTCACCTCCTCAGAGAGATTTGTGGGGACCTCCATATCTGAAATAACTGCCCTATCACTATAAATCCCTTCCCCCTTGCTTTATTTTCCTTAGTACCCCTTATCACCCATGTGTTAGATTGTTTCCACAGTGGTCCACAATCAATCATGGCTCCCGTGTCCCTGCCCATAAGTAGCTTCCTCTGAGCCTGTGGGACATGAACAAATATGATGCACTTGATAAATGCTTGTTCTTTGGTGCTTGTTCCCATGGCACCCTAGCGACAAAAGGACCACCTAGCGACAAAAGACCACATGGACAGAGGAGTCCAGCCAGCCCAGCTCTGCCAGCTGAACAGCTGACCCTCCAGTTCAAAGCAGTCATATGAGTAAGCCCAGGTAAGGCCAGCAGGAGAACCACAGCTCACCCACACAATTGTGGGAAGTAATAAACCATTGCTTAAGCCACTCAGTTTGGGGTGGTTTTTTATACACTAAAACATAATCAATACAACTCCAATGGCATATTACTTTTCTTTATTGTTATCTTCCCATTAGAATGTGTAGTCCATATACATATAGGGACTTGGTGACAGAGAAAGTTGTGATGGCAAAGTGCCAGTGAGGATAGGAAAGGTATTTGAGAAGGTAATCCCAGCCAGAATGAGTGCAGGGCAATCAGAAGTATCTTACATTTCAGTTCATTCACACAGTCAGTGCCCATGACCAAAACCACTGCTGTGCCCATCCTGTCTTCCCGCTAAATCAGAGTCCCCTCGAGCTGAAACCTTAGCTCACTGTGTTATTGATTTCTTAACATTCCCATCACTGAGCTTCTAGACCCATGGACAAAGAACAATGTACCTTTTAAGTAACAGTTATTTCCTATAGGGTATAATTATAGTTTTAAACCTGCCATTCCTCCCACCACACACTCGCAGCCTCAGGCCCTGATGAGTAAAGAAAGCCATGTTCATGGAAGGGCTGTCATGATGATGGGGAATCTGGATTGAGAGGCCAGACCTAATACCCTGTCCCCTGCACAGCAGCCTGGTAGAGCAGACTGGGGGAACCGACCAGAGAAACAGGCACCGAAGCTTTAAATAGAGCCTTAAACTGAGCCCAGAAGTGAGCTGAATCGGAGCAGACAGTAGATGGCAGATACCGCTTGCTTTCCATGGCCACTGCCCTTGGGGACAGCCCGGTAGCAGGAAAAGCAGATCTGTGAACTAGGGGCTTACTTGCCTGGGAGATGCTCTCGAATCGTCTTGCAGGCTGCGTGGCCTGGGGCAAGTTCATTCAGCTCTTTGGCTTGGAGTTTTCTTATCTGCAAGATGAGGAAATTATCCTAGATGAGATCTAAGGCCCTTTAAAGCTTAGAATATTTGGGGCCGAAATCAGTAATATTGGAAAGATACCATTTACCCCCCAACCGAGAGATGAACGATGAAGTCACTATTTTTAACAATTGTTAAGCACAAATTAACAGTCCTATGAAACAAACAGTTTTTATGAATCTGCTTCCTAGATGTTGCGTTTGCATCCAAAGCAAACATCATGAATTGACTCATCCAGCATGTGTGTATCGACCATCGCTGCGTGTCAGTCGGTGCAAGCACGCGGGCCAGGCGGGAGGCACAGAACACAGCCTCCTGTGGGAGGCTGCAGTCGGTTAGTAAAGGATCCTGAGTCCCTAAGGGCTTTAAAGGAGGGACTGACTGGTGAGTGTGGTGCAGAGGACGCTCATTCTGGTGTCAGGGCTCCTGGAGGGGGAAGAAGCAGATGGTGGGGAAGCCAGTAAGAAGGCTGCTGCAGTAGTGTGAGTGAAAGATGAAGCATAAAGGTCTTCAACTGTTATGCAGGCCAATTGCTGTAATGAAGAGACCCTAGCATGCCACAGCTCAACTCGAGAGGCATTTCCTGGGCGGTGGGTCAGCAGCGGGGTAGTTCCTCCACATGGGTTCTGCCATCGGCAGCTGGCCCACCCCACAGGGCCTCAACATGAGCAACGGTCAGCCGGCAGAGGATGAAAGAGCACGGAAGCCCTTGTCCAGCAAGTTCTTAGCGACCACACCTGAAAGGAACACATGCCGTTTCTGTTCTGTGTCCCTTGGCATGGCCTGGATGACACAGTAGACCCTGGGAAAAGCATGTATTCCATGATGTGCCCGGGAAGACAAAGAGAATGGATTTTGGAGAACTATTGGAAGTTTCTGCTTACAAGACATGAGCTGACAAAGTAGCAAAGAGGATAAGATGGAGGAAGGATGGAATTAGGAGACATTTCTGAGTTTACTCACAGAACGTGGTGACACTTTGGAAGGAGACTAGGGAATGAAAGGGAGACATTTGGTAACGACCCTGAAATTTCTAGCTCAGAAAACTAAAATTAAAAAATATGGCTAGCAAGATAGAATTTTTGGAGGACAACTTAGTGTTATTCATCAAAACTTCAAATGGAGCATATCTTTCACACACACATTCTACTCTAGGAACTTATCCTACAGAAAAATTGACTCTCTCTCTCTCTCACACACACACACACACACACATGCAAAGACGTTTATTGCAGCATAGCTTGCATTAATCAAAAAAAAAGGAAAACTAACTAAATGTCCATCAAGAAGACAAAATATAATGAATTATACTATAGCCACGTAAGCGACAACCATTAAAAATTGCAAGAGTAATCTATAGGTATTGACAAGAAAAGATATCTAAACTGTACTGTCATATTTAAGAAGTAAGTTGCAGAATGTTATATACAACTTTGTTTTGGAATTCATTGAAGAAAAACTCTAAAAGAATGTACCAAAAACCATTAAGTCTCTACTTTGAGAGTTATATTTTATTTAAATGTATTTTTACAGAGTTTCTGTCTTCACTTGGGTAATCAGGAAAATATATGATTGGAGTTTATTTATTTATTTATCTATCTATCTCTCTATTTTATTTCTTAGAATCTATAAGGCCATGCCTGTTCAGGTTAGGGGAAGGGTCAGAATGTGAGCATATATGTGTACATGTGTATAGGTGTGTTATTTTTGCTGTTTCTCCAAAACACTTTGTAACATCAGCAGCTTTCCCATTTTAGAAAAGAGAAAAGAGGCTCAGAGAAGCTAATGTGCTTCCCCAAAATCACAAGCATCTATCTGAAAGATCTTTCCTAAGGCTTCAAGGGAAATATGAAGGCCTTCCTTTGCCACCCTTCCCTGCACAAGCCCTGCAGAGGCCGACATTAGTGGTGGCCTGGTGGGACAGGAGGGTGGGTGGAGTGGGCAGGGAGAGAAAGGCAATGATCAAAATAAAGACAGCTGTGTCTTCTTTCTGAAGAACGTGTTGGAATGTCAGCTAAACAACCCCTCTATTTTCACTGCCTTGTTCTTATTTCCCTTTGCTCTTCTTGCTCCTTCTCTCTGACTCTCCCACATTTTTCCCCCTCTGCCTCTCAACAAAAGAAATAAGAAGATGATAAAGAAAAGAGATGTAAAAGACAACAAACCTTTCAGTGGTTTTCTCTATTTTATAAATGTTGCCTTAGGATTTTTTTGTTTGTTTTGTTTTTGTTTTTGTTTCTAATCACAAGCCCTTGAGAGATACAAGCCATGCAATTTTGAAATTTTGTACCGTGTCTCCTACAGGGACATAGTCATGCCCATAAAACTCTATTATTAAGCTCTTGATCACAGGTACCATCTGAGAAATAAATGGCAATTTTTGAGTTTTTTAGTTATATATTGATGCTACCATTTAATTTTTGTTTTTCTCTCCTTTCTTCTCAACGCAGTCATCTTTCTGAAATGCATTGAGTGAAATAAATAACAAGGGTGTACATTTTGTTTTATTGTCTTATTTTTGATGAATCATAAAAAGATCCATATGAAGAATGTGAAAGGAATTTCACATGCAAAATATTTCACAAAGAATGAACCTAAGATATAAAATATCACATATATTTGTATCAGCTCACAGAAGCCTATTATTTCCATGTAATAAGACATTCCATAAGCTACATGTGAAATCTGTTTCTTAGCTTTATAGTCACTAAACACACACACACACACACACACACACACACATACACACACACACTGGGGGGTGGGGAGACCGATTTGGCTTAGCAAATATCACTAATAGCCAGTATTATTGCAAATTCATCCTTACTGCTTTACTTACAAAAATAAATTTAAGCATACATTTAAGTAACTAAGAGGATGCTTTTGCATTTAATGTAACGATAAGTTTGTTACAAAAATAATCATTAGAATGCAGATGGTGAGACTTTGTTTCTAAAAAGAGTTAGCAACATTTACTGAAGATGTTTTATTAGGTTCTTTTTTAAGTAAATGAAAATGATAAGCCTCAATGTGTGTAGGATAAGTCTGTATCACGCCGGTTTACTTGGAGCATAAGAATGTATAATTGCTTCAAAGTTATTGCAGTGTATTCAGATGAGAAGAAAGAAGGTACAATATTTTAATTTGTAATGAAATTCCATGTAATATACTTTTCAAAAAATATTATTGTGTGGATATCTTAAATGGCTATCATTTCTAGGAATCTTCTTTAGCTTTCTCTGCCCTCAAGAAAATCAAATAAATTACACTAGACCAAGCATTAATTGGTTGCCAAGATTCATTTTTGCAAAAATCATTTTGGAGTTATAGACGTTTATAAAAAGACTAATTGCAAAGTGGTTTAAATTATTGTTATTATGATTTAATTGTTCAAAACAATTTTCCCTTAGGAGTATTTTTTCTGAGTCATTTATTTCACTTTACCAAATGACCTTTTAAAAAGTTCTATAATCAGCATACTTTGTCAAGCCAAAATAGGAAATATGCAGAAATACTCTAGCACTGTTCACTCTCTTTTCTTTTCTGTCTCTGTCTCTTTCTTTCTTTTTCTGGGAAAGCCATGCTTCTTCTTATTAAAGTAATTCAAAAAGGTAGACACCTATAAAATTAAAAATAAAAGTTCTACCTTTAATTCTGTTAGGCTTATTTAGCTTTATATGAAAAATAAAAACAGTATTTTAGAGTAGGTTACTGAGTATTTAATATGAAAACCATTTAATATGGTTTATATATAATGTTAATATGTAATCTAAAATATAAAATGCAATACATCAATATAGAATGTGAATATATTTATCTTTATGTTTCTTTCACACAAATCCTAATTGTCAGTGGAGGGTAGAATTTTGTATTTAAAGTCTTCCTTGTCGGAAATCTTTGAAAGGCCCAAAAGATTTTCCTTTCCACAGAGTACAGTTTAGTAACATTCTCTTTCTGTGTACTGACTTGTACCCAAACATTTCAATATTCAAAATATGTACAGAAAAAGAAATACAACTCAGTATATTTGCATCTGCCTATTGTGAAAATTTTTATTATATGTCATCTGAGTTCTCAAAGCAGAGGTGATTGGAACTTGATAGTCTAGCTTGTGGCTCTTTCTCTCCATACATTGACCACAGGGTCCATGGGGTAAATATGAAGATGGGGCCTGACCTTCCAATCTTATGAAGAGGCTGAGTAAAGTAATAAAGATGGGAAACAGAATGGGGTTCGTCTACAGATGATTAAACTCAACATTCTTTTACAGCTAAAAGCTGTGTGCATTTAAAATAGAATTTGTTCTCGGTAATAGTTTGAGAGTTTCATCTGTATAATATTAAATAAGAAAAACACAGATTTATCAGATTCTCTCTTTTTTGTTGTTGTTTATTTATTTATTTATTTATTTTCTCTTTTAAATCGAGTCTTATCTCTGGTGTTCATGTGCTATAAGAGTGTGGTGACCAGTGTCACATAGGCACAAAAGGTGTCTCTTACCAAAGAAATAGAAATAAAAGCATCGGCAGGTGTAGTACGCATTAACTGCTCTTTAGAACTAGGTGGGCATGGCAGGAATATGGAGGAAAAACAGAAGGTGCAAATATATGCAGATGAAAGGATTTTGTTATGGATTGAATTGTGCTCCTTCCCCCAAATTCATATGTTGAAGCCTTACTTCCAATGTGACTACATTTGAGTATAAGACAATTAGGGAGTGATTAAGGTTCAAAAAGGTCATATGGGTGGGGTCCTATTCCAACAGTGATGATGTCCTCATAAGAACAGAAAGAGACACCAGAGATTGTTCCCTCCACTAGTGCATAGAGGAATTCCACGTGAAGACACCATGAGAAGGTGGCCAAGTGCAAGCCAGGAAAAGAACTTTCACCAGAAACCAGCCCTAACAGCACCTTCATCTTGGACTTCCAACCTTCAGAACTGTGAGAAAATTAACATTTTGTTGTTTAAGCCCCCCAGCCTGTAATGGCAGCCCAGAAAGACTAATACAGGATTAAAACGTGTTTCCATTCGTTAGCTAATGGAAAGCAAATGAAAAGTAAAAGATGGGAGACACAGGACAGGAGCCAGAACGGATTGAACAAGTCCCAGAGGAGACCAGAGACAATGGAGCCCTGAACATGGATCCCAGAACACAGAACACAGGTGGCTTTCGTTGAATAAATGTTCCAGAACCTTTTAGACAGAACTTAGAGAATTTAATGAGCATTCTGACTTTTGGTAGGTACAGTATTTTAAAAAATGCCTCAAAGTTGTACCCTTTCCCCTTTATCTCTGAAGAAGGAGCTCCTGTTCCCAAACTAAACTTTCTGTTTATGCATAGGATTTCAAAACTTCCCACCCCCTGAAGACCTCTTAGACTTTCTTTTCATTACATTCCTGGCCGGGCCTCTCCTTGAGTCTCTCTCCAACCAGCACCCAGACCCACATACCGTGTGCCCTAGTCCTGAATTTTCCAGCCTCTTGTGACTCATGAACCCTTTTCATAATGATCTAGCAAATCATCTCTTTTAAAATTTCTTCACAGTATAAAATGAAGAAACTTTAAGTTGAAAAATTTTTTAAATTTTACATCAATGTATTGTTAAAAATCATATTGCAAAATTCATTTAATATATTCTTATATAATATTAATTCTATGTATAAAAATTTTAGCTTTTTTCCATTTGTTATATGACATATATTATTGGATTTACTTTAATTATGTAAGAAAAAAGGGATGGTTTAGTAACAAATCTCAAAATGACACTGTATGCAATTTGGAGACTGATGTATGTTAAAATGTAGATTAAAATTTAATTACGAGTTACATCATCAAGATTTGACTACTTTAGTAGCTGATATTTAGAATCCCTACATTTTGCAGTTTAAAAATCAACTGGTTCATTTATATAATTGTTAAGTTCTAATGATGATATGAAAGGAGTTTTCAGGCTGTTATTTGCAAGCACTTTCCAAATAACATATCTTTATTAGATGAAAAGCCAAACTAGATATGATAACTATGGTGTTTTTCTCTCTTTTTCCTGTTTATCTTTTTAAGCATCTGAGACGTCTTGATGAGCTTTTCAAGAATTTTGATATATGACTTGTGGATCTGGGGAAGATCATGTTGAGGCAAATTTGCAAAATATTATCATGTGCTTTTCAATAACTTCTCACTTCAACATTCCTTGCTTTATGCCTTAAACCAGAGGCCCCTTTGTCAGTCCCAGTATGAGACTGAAAAAAATCAATTAAAAAACTATATGATGATTGAAACCCAGTGGTGTTCAGCCAAGTGCTAACTGCTTATTCCAATCTCCACTTACTCCACGCTTGCCACCCTTCCCTGCACAAGCCCCCACAAGGCCCTGCTCCATCATTCTAGACTATCTGTGTTCTCCATTTGCATTCCCAGCTCCATGCCTGGCAATTTCCCTCCTGGAATGCCTCCTCCCACTCTTGTCACTCCCCACTCCATCCTCTGAGCTCTACCTGATGACACCTCAACTGTCCTTCAAGGCAAAATTTACTGCTGCTCACTCTAGCCAGCTTTCTATTCTTCACAGAGTTCCCCATGTTCTCCTCTGTGAGACAGCTAGGCGGATGCTTGCCCAGCATGCACACATTGAGGACAAACTATGGGTTAGGCTTCAAGGAAAATGTCCAGAACACAAAGATGTGTAAACTGCAGATCTTCCATTTGAGGAGACCTCATTTATGGATCTCACTCTCATTGGCTGAGTTGAAAACTCCTGGATTGTGAAAACTATGTCTTATTAATCTTTATATCCCCTAAAGAGCTTCATGAACATTTAAGCATTTAATGAGGTTACTTCTAATTTTAATTGACTCATGAAAAATATTATTTACTTATTCAACAAATATGTGTTGGATGTGCCATGATGAATGAGGCAGACCTAATCCTAGCCCTTATAATAATAAAGACAGTCATGATGATTTATTGAGTGCTTATTATCTGCCAGACACTATACTAAGTGCTTTATATTTATTAACTCATTTAAACCTCAAAACAAGTTTATATGATGGGTACTGTAATTACTTTAATTTTACATTGAGAAAGTCTAGGTAATCTGCTCAAGGTCACACAGCTAGGAAGAAAAGGAACCAGGCTTTAGAGCCCAGGCAATCCGGCCTCAGAGCCATGCCATTTACCATGATACTACAGCTGAAGAAACCTATTTTAGCAAGGGAGGTGGACAGTAATGAAGAATGAATTAAATACAATCCTACTATGAACTATGAATAAGAAGTACAAGATGCTATAATAGTCTATGATGGGAGGGGCAAACACAGTGTTTGGGGGTGGTCAGGAAAGGCTTTTTTGAGAAAATAATTTCTAAGCTAAAACATAAAGTACAAACAGGAGTAAAGGAAGCAAAAGAAGAGAGAGTCAAGTGGTGTTACAAGTCAAAGAAAAGCCATGTCCTTAGTTCGAAAGGAATTGAATGTTTATGTATGAAAAGATGCAGCTGAAGAGAATACCAGGGGCAGATCATTCAGACTCATATATCCTGTTGAGGATTCTGAAATCCACCCTAGGAACAATGGGAAGCCACTGCAGTTGTCTATATAAGACAGTTGTATGGTGGGATGGAAAGCAACAAATACAAATATGGATAATGGCTGGTAGGCTACTGCTATAGACCTGGCAAGACAGAAAGATGGCTTTTATTATGGTGTTGGCAGTGAAAAAGCTGAGAAATGAACGGACTTTAGCAAGATCGAAGAGAGAAGGTAAAACTCATTGCTTAACTGAATTTGAAGGCTGAGGGAGAAGTGCCAACAAAGACTCTGATTTCTGTCATGCAGAGAGAGGTGACAGAGAGTGACCAAAGGGTGACTTTAAAATTGAAACCTGAGTGATAAAGAAGAACCAGAAATGCAGAGATCTAGGCAGGGAAATTGCAGGCAGAGGTGAAAGCAAGTTCCAAAGCCCTGATGTGGGAATGAGCTTGATGTGTGTGGGGAAGAGAAAGATGGCAGTGTGGCTGGGGGGCAGTGCAAGAGGGAGGGTGTGGAGGAGAGTAGAAAAGGAGCCTGGACCTGGATCGTCACAGCCTTGAGAGCCAACGCAGAGAGTTCAGAATTATTCTAAATGAAATGGGAGCCACAGAGGAGTTTTAGACAGGACAGAGAAATACACACACTTTTAAAAATTGTTCTAGCTTCTTTGTAGAGAATTGTTTATAGAGAAACCAGAGTATACATAGGAAGACTTGCAAGAATCTATGATAATAGATCAGGTGAGAGATACTGGTGGCTTAAACTAGGAAAATGGAGAGAAGACAATGGAATCCAGATATATTTTAGATGTGAACATGGTAGAAGTTACTGATGCATTTTACTTAGCAGGTAAAAGAACACGGGTGTTGGATTTTGGCCTGAACAACCCATAGATGGTGGTATTTGTTATTTACTAATATGGGGTATGCTGGGCAAGAGCCACTCTGGTGGGGGAAAATCAAGGATTCTGTGTCCAATGTGTTGTTTAAGGCACCAAGAAGACTTTCCAGTGGAGTTACACTGACAAGTAGATATGTGGGTCCAGGAACTCAAGACCAGGGCTACTAAGAGTACATTTGGAGTTGTATCTAAAGCCATGGGATTGAACAAGATCACTGAGAGAGACGAGGGAGAGGAAGGGGCACAACACTGAGCTCTGAGCTATCTCAACTTGTAGATGTTGGGCAGACAGCCAAGAGAAGGACATAACCAGGAAGGTCAAGAGAAAATCAGCAGACTCTGCTGTCACAGAAGCCAAGAAAAGGAGAGAAAGGTCCAATGTGGGACCACTGAACGGTTAGGATGAGACTGGAGAAGTGCCACGCATATGGCCACCTGTAAGTCATTGTGACCTTGACCAGCGTGATGCCAGTAGTACGCTGGCAGTGATAGCAGCGTGGAATCACAGTGAGGAGAAAACGCACTGGGAGTGATGCTGATTACTTCTGTCCTAAATTGTGTTGTGACGAAACCCAGGGGAGCAGCATGGTAGCTGGTCGGGATGTGGGAAATACTACAGCATATTTGGGTGCCAGTGAGCCAGAGTCAGTGAATAAATTGGTGATGTGACAGGGGGTGGGTAGAGAGAGAGAGAGAGAATAGCTGTAGGACTAAGTCCTTGAGAAGGCCAAAGGAGGTGACAGAAGTAGAGGAGATGGCTTTAGACAGAAACACAGAGGGTTCGTCAATTGAGACGAGAGAAGGAATACTCTATGGGCAGAGGGTTCGTCAATTGAGACGAGAGAAGGAATACTCTACGGGCAGAGGGTTCGTCAATTGAAAGGAGAGAAGGAATACTCTACGGGCAGAGGGTTCGTCAATTGAGACGAGAGAAGGAATACTCTACGGGCAGAGGGTTCGTCAATTGAAAGGAGAGAAGGAATACTCTACGGGCAGAGGGTTCGTCAATTGAGACGAGAGAAGGAATACTCTACGGGCAGAGGGTTCGTCAATTGAGACGAGAGAAGGAATACTCTACGGGCATGGTTAGTTAGGTCGGTACAGATACAGAGAGCGGCTGGGTGGGTAGATAAGGTGGAGGGAGATGAGTTAATTTGTTTTCACTCTCTGCTTATGTTTTTTCAATGAAGAATGAGTTGAGGTCATCAGCTGAGCAGGAAGGGTAATTGAATATAGATACTTAAAGTAGATTAAAAGGTGTGACATAGTCATAGAAGCAAGTGGAAAAAGAAACTACCAGGGGAAATAAAGCAGGGCATACAACAATGTCTAGTACAGATTCTGGTTATGAATTTAAGTGAAACCAGTCAGCACAATTATGTAATTTTTTTTCCCCTAACATTTCTCAGCTGCTTTGAACATGGGCCGATGGCTAATTGGTTGAAACCAGGGTGGAGATACACCAGGCAGGTACAATAAAGGAAGAGAGGCACAACGAAATGAAGGAAGTGGTTGTCATGATGGGCTGTGGAAATTAAGGTGGGTTAGGACGGAAGGAAGAGAGACCACTAGATTTGAGATCTTGATAACATTTAAGAAACTCTGGTGGGAGGTACTAAAGCCTGTGAATTAGAAGGATAGGTTGTGGTGTCTCAAGAGGGTGAGGTTTAAAACCAAGATAGCCTCTCTAGCATTATGGCTCATAATCACTTACTCAAAGCTCCTCTGGCCAGATGTATTCACTATTCAGAATTTTTCAAAGTCCCTAAAACATATGTGTATATGTGTCATATCCCAATGGGATACAGGGACACCCCCCAATCAAACACATTAATATTTCTGTAGCAAAACCATTAATTTTCACACAAAGTAGGATAAATAAAGACTATTAATAGTCTAAGAACAAGTCAGATCAGGACATCTTGCCAAGTGAGTTGTCAGATCTGGTCAGATTTGGCCTCCGAATGAGTAGCAAATAAATAAATGAATATTAAACCAAACGAAGGTGTCAGAGCTATTTCATTTGGGGATTTCAGATAAGAGACTGTGAATACAACAGCCTCTATGCCCCCAAGTCATTTGATTTTTAATTTTCTCTTGTTTTCTTTTTCTCCAAGAAACTTCATGTACTCCCTAAGACAGCCGTAACACTCAAACAATAGGCGTAACTTTAAATGTGCAATTTCTCTGAATGTCACACGTTTACCATTGCTCATCCAGAGAAATAAAGTCTTACACACAACCCATGAAAAACTTAACCTCCTATAAAAATATGTGAACAAAAGTAGACTTGCTTCCATTCAGAGAGGGGGTAATTATCCCAGAGTGCATCAGCTCTGGAGTTGCTCTGGGGTCACCTCATCCCTCTGGTTTATATTCGTGGGGAGGATCCACCCAACAGCTGTGCTTCCATCATCTATAGAGACACTGTCTCCCATCCCCTACCCCAAGTTAGTGAATTGTAATAAAAAACAGAGTTGAATGTGCTGGTAAATATACATTATGTTCCATTGTGTAACTGTGTAATTACTGTACTATATACATGCTGTACCAGAAAATGACTGAAAACTGAAGAATTAAACAAGTTGTGGCTAAGCCTGGACCAAATCCAGCAGGCAGATGAACAGGACAATCCTGATATTTTCAAGGCCACAGCTATAGATAACTAGGGCTATAGAGCTGGGCATGGGGTGAGTGAAAGAATTAGTAGAGTGAAAGTTTAGATTAGGAGGTTGATGAATGTGACAAGTTTGTCCAGAATGATCTCTTAGGATGGGTTGTTAAACAAAGAAAGAAAACCACATGAGATATGAATATTATTTTACCAATCAATAAAAAGTTATATAACCTTAAGTTTTAATAATCTTTCTATGTATCAAGCAATGTTTCTATGCCAACATTTAGCAATGTTTCATAGTGTTGTTGAAAGTACCAACCTTCTTTTTTTCTTTTGTAGTTTACTGAAGTAAATCTGTTTTCTTTTAGGATAATCTTTCTAACCCAACATTCCTGACCTACCAGAGTTTGCAAGAGTGGTCCATTAAGAATTTCATTTTTCCAAAAGCTTAAGAAAACCATATATTTAATTATGATAGGGCTAAGAAGCAAATTAACCTTGCAAGTATATTCTGGAGAAAGAGTGAGTGAAAGCAGAAAGGTAGAAAGATGCACATGTCCAGGGAGTTCATTCCAGCAGGACAGAGTGTGTAGGTAGAATTAATGAAAGTGGAGAGCAGAAATGAACGTCACCAGCCAGTTTTGAGGTTCTTAAATGCTAGACTGACAAATTGAAATTTAGTTTGTTTGCAAAGATAGCATGAAGGTTTTTTAATAAGACAATGGCATTATCATATTTATATAGCTTTTTCCATAGAATTCAAACCACTTCACATTCTTCTGAGTCATTAAATACGTCTGTGGCTTTAGGGTAACATCAAGTTAATTTGAGTCCTTGTCCTAGTTTTTACTGACTTCCAAGACCTGGAATCTATAAATTAAGTCTGCCAGTGACTCAAACTCTCTGAACTTCATTTTACTTCTATGTAAGTGGGGATAATAATACTAATTTTATAAAGTCCCTGTGAGGATCAAATGAGAGAATATGTAAACCACATTGTGTAGTATATGGTACAAAGTCAGTGCTCATTATAAGTCAGTTCTCCTCCCAGGCCTTCCACGTCTTCTAATAATTAGAATGATAACATCAGAAAGAAAATATCCCCTATGTAAGCCTTTTTATTATTTCTTTATTCAATTTGAGACACTTTTATATGGCAACTTGCTAGACCCTAGGACACAAAGATGAATAAAATAAGCCTCTTTCTCTCAAGAATTCCATAGCCTAGTGAAGGAGGCAGAAACCACATCAATAAGCAGAACACCAAGTAAGGAGAATTAACAAAATACAGGGGATGTTGAGGGTGGGAGCTAATCCTAGCCAGTGGATCTGAGATTGCACACTAGAGCAGATAGTTTAGCTAGGCTTTGAGGAATGAGGTAGACGTGTGAGCAAATCACAGAGGCATAAAGGGGGAGTTCCTAAAGCAAGAAGGCCAATAGGGTTCACTAATCCAATATGACTCCAGAAGGAGTATGAGACCAGGTTATTAAGGAATATATTTATCCAACTGTGAGTGTGAGTTTTATCCTGTACACAAGGAGAAACCACAGAAGGTGTTCAAGTAGATTTGATATTTTAGACAGTAGTGCAATAGGATGGACTAGAACACCAGAGCAGGAATGCCTCCCAAATCCACAAAGACCTTCTTCACATTTCCAGTGTTGGTATCACGACAGAAATTGTAACCAAGATGAAGGGTTCAAGAAGAGAAGTAGGGAGAAGTGGGCTGAGGAGTGAGATAAAATTGTTTGGGACCGCTTAGACTTGAGCTGGCTGTGGCCCAACCAGACAAAAATCTGAGTTTGAAGTTTAGGAGAAAGTTCACTATGTGTTCAAGGAATCACAGATTATAGGTGAAGGCTGAAGCCAAGCATGTGATCAGGTTCAACCATGAAAATTTGGAGTGTGAATGAAAGAGGGCTAAGAGTAGAATGATGGGGCTCACAGTGTGAAACATCGTGTGAAAAAAGAGAAAAGATTGATATCAATAATACAGGGGCACCTGGCTGGCTCAGTCTGTAGAGCACGCAACTCTTGATCTCAGAGTCAGGAGTTCAAGCCCCATGTTGGGTGTAGAGATTACTTTAAAAAATAACAAATAAAATGAAAATAAAATAAATAATACAAATGGAAAGGAACCAGGAAAAAGAATGTCTAGGAAGTCAACAGAGAAAGCCAGAAAAGACTAACTGCATTTTAAGCAGAAAGAAGGTCAAAACATATTTAGAGGCAAAATACATATTTTCCTTTATATATATATATATATATACATACATATATATATAATAAAAATATAATATATGATAACTATATAAAAAATGAATAAGTATATAAAATAAATATATATCATATGCCCATACTACATAAAGAATATATTTTTACTAGCCATTTAAAAAACATTTAAAAAGAAATGTTTATCTGATTTTTTCCATGTCTTATGTAATGGCTCCAAATAGAAACATTTCCTGAAGAGAATATTAGTTTTTCTCATTTTTAGGTGATCTTGAAGGCACCATTCAGTCTTCCTGTGTCCACTCTCTTTATAATACAATCAATCCCATATAGTGACACAAGATACATTTTCTTGAGACTACCAAACTGCTACTTTCCTATTCAAAGAACTTTGAGTTACTCCTAATTGCTTATAGGATAAAGAATAAATCCTTATCTTTGTCATTAACCACCCTTCATATGCAAGCAACAACCTCATGTCCTGTTAACTCTATTACATGAATCTTCTCTCTCTGGTTTATTTAGTCCTCAAACTAATCCTATGCATCATGCCTCTAATAGTTTTTTAATACTTTAATTCCCTCTACCTTACACTTAGAAACAAACAGAAATGCTGCTATGGAATTCCAGTGCATCTTGAAGACTCAGCTCAAGTCCCATTCCTACTGAAGTCCACTCTGCTTTCTAGACCTTTGATAGTTTTTATTTGGTATTTATCAAACCAGAGGCGAGAGGATCTGAGCTGGGCCCCTAAATGACTCTGTAACCTTTGGAAATATCTCTGGCCCTCAGTTTTCTCATCTGTAAAATGACATAATTTTCAAGATTCTCCAGCTCCAAAATCATTTTGTGAAAGTAGGCATTAGGTTCTAACAGGATACGTGGAGACCAACAAAGAGGAAGTCATGGCCACTATCAGTCAGAGGCCCATCCTGGCAGCACTCCACAAGAAGTCAAATCAAACCAGACAGACTCAAGATGGCGGATGCCATGATGGGAAACTTCTGACCAAATTAGGAAGGAAGAGCATGAAACCCTGCTTCCCACCCCAAGTAATGAATATTCCTCCCCCTAGTTAACAACTATCAATACAAGATAGAAACCCAACCCCCGGGGCATGCAGCTGTCTCTCCCTCTCTCTCTGTCACCCACTCTCATATCTCTAGAGTGTACGTTTTGCTTTAATAAACTTTGCTGCTTGTATTGCTCATCTGCTGTGTTGTACATCTGTCCTTGAAGTCTTTCTTGAGACAGAACCAAGAACCTTGGGCGCCTCCTTCAGGATGGGCTGGGTCTAGGCCCCAGGTCTCGGGGTCTCCGTGGTTCACCCAGCAACAATTTGACCCTATATGTTGCAGTGTATGTTTAGCTAAAGAGATAGGAACAAAACAAAACAAAACAAAACAAAACAAAACAAAACAAAACCATGTTACTGGGTGTGTGCACACACAAAATATTCCAGCAAGGAATGAAATTGAATATCTTCTAAAGAAATGAATGTGCTGATACTAGCACTTTGCCAATGAACTTGGGTTTGGGAAAGAACATATATACAGAATAGACTGACAGTAAATGTCATGAATCAATTCAAGCATTTCACAAAATTGGAAGCTAAAGGCCTTGAACAAACTTAAGCTTTCAAAAACATTATCAATAAAATGAATTTAGGGTCCCTGTTGCCTGACTTTGATGACCTCTTGAGACTCATCTCATATCCCCCTCTCATGCACACTGTCCCATTTTGAGGTGGAATATCCTCTCAAGTCCCTCTGAGTATACTAGTCATAGTTTCCATATTTTTTTTAAGTTCTTTTCTCCTCCCTGAATTATCTCTCTTTCCTTTGTGTCTACTTTTCTTTTCCGGTGTTTTGCTTTCATGCTGCAGGATTTTCTCAAATGCTTGGTGATCCATGGTTGGCCCTTCAGACTTAAGATGAAGGAACAAAAATGTTGTTTATGTATCTGCTTTTCTTACTGCAACAGTAAGGTCTTTGAGGGAAAGGATTATGTTTTGTTACCTTTTTTTTTTTTTTTTTTTTTGCTAAAACTCTTTTGCAAACTTGGTATGCAATGTTACAATTATAATACTTAGAACATAGTAACTGACCACTCTTTTCTATTCACACCATATTTGGAGTAAGGGTAACATTAAAAACCAATAAGGAAGACTGAATCGGTTATGAAATCTTTTCTGTAACCAAAAGTTGAATAAATGGAGAGGTTTCACTTGGAAAAGAGGAGGCAGAAGGAAGTAAGGGAAATGGGACGTTAAAGGCAAATATCTGAATGAGTATGCCTGACTGTTGTACAAATACCATTTACTATGATAGGCACTTGCCCTATTTCAGGCACCATCCCCAAAATTAAATGTGTAACTCTTCCAATCCTATGAGGTAGGTATTATTTTCTGCCCCATTTTACAGATGTGAGATCAAAAGACAAAAATATTAAGTACTTTGCCCAAAGCCACGCTGTTCATAATTGGCAAAGCTAAGATTTGTACCCAGGCTATTCCTAGAATAGTCATTTAATCTCTGTAGACCTAATTATCATACATTAAGGGCTTTAGAATTTAGAAGTGAGTGAAATTTATTAGAATTTAGAATTTCAATTAGAAATTCAATTCAATTAGAATTTCCCAGTGATGAACTAATAGAATCAAATGGCAGGGATGTCAAGAGGGCACATTCGCAATGGTCAAGAAGTTAAGACTTCAAGATCCACTCCCAATCCAAGAGTCTCTGATGGCAGTTTTATGTGCATATATGTAATTATTGTCTCCAAATACAATGTAAGATTCAGGGGGGTATGGATAATTTCTTATCCTTTTCCATTTTCCATGTTCTTCTCTCTGTGTGTTCTCTATGCATAATAAGCACAAATACTTGTTTAATTTTGAAATACTTTCCACTGACTAGCCTTTTAGAACGGGGTCGATTATCTCTTCTCTGTGATGTTTAGCATGAAGGCAACAGAACAGATTGATGACTTCTAAAGCTTCCTTCCAGTGCTATGATTTGGTAGGGGACAAAAATAGACAGGAAAAAGCACCAACATCCTTATGTCCTTCTGTGGCACAGTTGGAGAGTGCTATACCAGGGTTTCTGATTTTAAAGGTTGTTTTAAAAAAGAGAGAGGGAGAGATAAAATGGAGATCTGAGCAAGTCTCAAAATGGCTTATTGATCATGTCATGCAGGTCTTCTAAACTCCATCCTGGATACATACAAGATACCAAATACATCTTGGGAAAAGGAGCCAACCTTTCTGATGGCTCAAGGATATGCCAGACATAAGAGCAAGCTATCTGAATATTTCTAGACTACAACATTCAAGACAAGACAAGAGGAGCATCACAAAGATTTTACAAAACAACTGTCAGCAATAAGAACATATCTGACAAACTATAGCAGGATTGGGGGTAATATTCCTTAAATATCTCTCTAGGTTGTCTAAATCCATTTGAAATCATCATTTTGCCTCCAAACAATGACAATTTGATATTATAAGTAGCATATTATAGTGATTTTAAAGCAAAAGTTACTGGGGTCACCTTGCAACTGACACTGTACTTGAATACATTATGTTATGCTTTTAAAGGCTAAATGAAAGTGCAAAAAATTGAGTCAAGAAAGGGAGAGTATAGGATAATAATAACCCTTTAAACCTAGTCTTGAAAATTTTAAAATAGTACATTGCATATAACTATTTTCATCCAATAACAAAAGCATAAAGACATGATTTGAGCAAAGAGAACCAGATGTTCTTGTGTTGAGAGAAAAGTGGAAGAACATACCTCAAAAGTCTTTGAAAGCATCAAACGATCCTGTAATAGTGAGATATGGTTGCTTGCAAAGTTATAATTATACCCACCTTGACTCAAACAGCTCCGAACCTCCAAATAAGCTGTTTACAAATAAGAAGCAATTTCTACTTACCTGCCCTACCCCCCCACCCCCCGCCCCTCCCCAAACCACAAAGCTGTCCCTGGCCTCACTGATGACAACTGTTCCCTCTGACCCTCTTCTTCAAGTGGATGTCTCCAGCTTTTAGGGCTCTTCCTTCCAGGAATATGAGTACTGTTAGAACCTCAACCAAGCCACTATTTTTGAGCCCCACTATCTAGAAAATTCCCCCTCTCAATCCCAGGAGAGGAACCCAGCTGCCAAAGCCTGGCTTTTGTGAGCCTTCCCCTATTATTACCCTATTGACTTAGTGTCCTCGTCCTTCTTAAAAATAACCAGGTCTCTCTTAAAAATAACCAGGTTTAGGATCATAAGGGGCCTCACAGCTGAGGGCTACCAGAAATGAAAGTTCAGCTACGGGTGAGTTTAAAATGTCCTAGTGAACAGGCCTGTGGCCTATCTTTTTTAACCTTGTCTCTGTGGGGAACCATGTACAACTCTAATCAACTAATTTTGAAACAGATATCTAGAGCATAACCCATTCCCAGGCTAGGGACCACCCATAATAATAATCACCCAAAATAAGCAGCAGGAGCTGAAAATACAGAATTGAAAATATTCCACCAGGGAAAGAAGAGGAACTAAGATATTGGGAATATATATTTAATAGTTGTAGTTATAGGAAGAGAAAATAAATTGGCAAAAAAAAAAAAGGCAAATTAAGAAGGCTTTTTAGGTGAAACTACTAGCTAATAATGCTGTCATGGGAACACTGATAAAATGCTTACATTGCAGTCTAAGAGATACTAGAATCCTCTGATGGTCTAGGAAATCAAGTTATTGAAAGCAGCATCATTTGTATTTAGAATGTCTTCTCTGCTTTAGGCTAAAAAAATGTGTCAACACTAGATGTTAACAATAACCAAAAGGAAAAGCAAGCAAGCAAACAAACAAACAAATCAGTCTCCTTTTTCTTCTTTTCAAATGAAAGCACCAGAAGAAACAGAAGAATAGCAAGGCCATGGTACTAATCTAGTCAGAATTGAAAGGGACGTAATAAAGGTCACAATTGTGTAGAGTGCATGAACTCAACACCAAGAGGATTTGGAAGTCATTTGGCTTTGACCTAATACTGTAAAAGCGTTTGTGCTTAATTATGGAAGCCCTTGGGGGCTCTTCCTTTTCCCCTTCAAATATGGGGAGTCATCAGTAATGGAAATTACCTGGTTGTGAGATTAAGGAAGACAATGTACTGGTCACCAACAAGGGGCCAACATGGTTCTGACAAATTACAGCCAAGCCTCTCTTTTAGGGCAGCAGGATATCACTCTGGGGGATTTTTCCATCAGCCAAAGTACACCTACCTGGATCTTTGTAGATGTGACCTTCAATTAAGGCAATGATTTCCTCATTACCCATTTTCCACAGGCTTATTTTACAGAGAAACTCCCAGGGAGCATGAAATAGGAAAACTCAGAGGGAACAAGAAAAGGGATTTTAAAATCAGGATAGTCATTAAAGCCTCAGGGGAAAAGGAGGAATGTTTCGGGAGCCTTTATAAAACTTTATTTTATTTATATTGTTTTCCAAGGACAGCTTTTACTAAGGGATGTGGTTGTTAAAATCATAGCAAAGATATGCTCTGTCAGATGGATGAAGCAGCTCTACTCTGATCCCCTCATGCTTTGGACCAGGATGACACAGGAATATTGTTATGTTAGCAACAAAACCTACCTCCTGGACTTAATAATATTAGGAAAATTTGCTAGAGCCAACCACAGTTTAATCAGTATGAGCCCATCTAAGATCACTAAGAACCAAAAATTGCTCCAGAAAATTCTCCTCTGTCAAAAGTGTGGTACTGCACTGGTAGATCTTTCAACCTCATGAGCAAGACTGTAATTAAGCTCAAGATTGGTCTGAAAAATAATATACTCTTGATATAGAAGCTAGAGGTAATATAAAAGGAAACCCACAAACCAAATCATTTGTCTTCAGCTTGACCTAGCACCACCTAGGCTCCATTATTGCTCTCCTGAAGGGAAGTGGGAACAAAGGAGCAGAAAGGAGTCTGGTGCATATTCTGCTTCCATTGATAAGGGTGTCCAGAAAGGCAGAGCCTTTCTAGTAGCACATGATCAGAAAAAAGTAAAGACGAACAGCCATGCTTTAACCTGTATTTTCTCTATAGACCTTTGCTTAAATTTTTAATCTAGTTGACTCACAAGGATCCTTCATGAAATAAATATTCCTTTCCCCAGCTGAATAGGAATCCTGACTTGCCCTATACGTACGAGAAATCAGGCAGAGAAGAGTTTTGGTGAGGGGTGTGTTGTGGTTTCTTTATTTTGCTTTCTCCTGTGGTTTTGGCTATTCCTCCAATAGTACTATTTTATTTTATTTTATTATTTTATTCTTACTGAGAGCTGACCGTATATACAAGTAGACACAGGACACGGTCTTCAAGTCCATTTCAGAGCTTCATGGTCCACGTTAGGAACACAATTTCAGGAAGAAAATACACTGAGAAGGTTTTACATATCAGATAAGCAAAGGAGCCATTTCGTGTGAGCTATTCCATGAGCTGTCCTGGTACAGCATCCATACATTCAAGGTCTCACAGAATATTGGAAGATGATACGCCCACTCTAACTTATTTTCTAAAAACAATGTTGCAACTGATAGGCCCTGAAAGATTACTGAACCCAATGACTGTCTTTTACAGATGAAAATACTGGAAGCCCAGCAGGATGAAGCGATGTGTTCCGAACAGCACGGAGTTGTGGTAAAATGGTAGCCTGGACCATCTGGGTCTGGACTCTCAGCACAGTGCTCTGAAATTAAGTTGTACTTTCTGCTATATGCTTTCATAGGTGAGAGTCTCCCTGACACTGTTCCCATCTCCGTTTAAGCATGTATTTTTAAAAAGTTTAAAAAAAAAAAAACAATCTGGCACTATAAATGTGTGTGGGCCTGTTCCAAATATATCTCAATATAGTCAAGTAATTCTTTTGTTCCATGAGGCTTAACATACCTCAAGAAAACATACCCCACAAGATTGACAGAAGAACATACTGTTCCAAGTTCCTTTTATGATGTGATTACTGTTTATTGCAAACTTCATACTAGAGTCTACCAATCATGTCACCCTAAAAACCTTTCATTTGTTGAAGAAAACAAATTATTTTATAAGTGATTCTTAGGCCATGTCTTCACAGCAATCTCTCCAAAGTAAATATGTCCTTATTTCCCCCTCCAAGGCAGCTTAACATTTTGGAACCCCAGTGGAGTATTCTGACACCAGTGTGCACAGATTCCTTATTCATATCCTTATAAGGGTATCCTGGAAGGTTCCTTGCCTCTAAAACCTTCCCCACTTGGATAACATGGCCCCTGAAATCTCACCACTTATTGGGTTAAGTCTTGTGTTCTTAGAGTGATCTATTTCTCTAAAGGCCTTTGTGAAGGAGCAGGGAGAAGAGAAATAAAATGCAGGAAATTCACTGAAAAGAAGGTGGAGTTAAAAATGAACTCCTTCACCTGCTTTATCCTTTTACTGACACTAACCCCAAATAAAGTTTGAAATAAAAACTATGGACTCGTCCTATCTGCCACAGTTGGATATTTGGATAAAAATCTAAAAACAAAGGAAAACAAAACAAACACGACACACTGTCATCAACCATGATAGAAGCGAAGAACTGAAAGTTTCATACACTGTCACTCGAAAACAAACAATAACAAAAAGAGTGGTCTGCTGAATAATGGACACCTGTGGCTTCTGGTGACCAGGTACTCCTTCCAATTTCCTCACAGAAATCAGAGACCCTCTTTTTTCTCTTGGAGAATTCCGTCTATCATGCGCCCTCACACTCTCGTTCCCACAGCCCTGGTGGGCAAGTGACCCAGGCTGACTAACAAGAGGAACCCCTCTCCCTTGACAACTGACCGCTCCAGGGATGGGCACATAATCCAAGTGGAGCCATCTGGATTTTATAATTACATACTTTGAGAGAGAAACTACCCTATCTCCGAACCCTTTCTCTAGAATCACAATCTAGAAGGAAAGAAGCTTTAAGCATGGAGCCGCCATTACCCTTAACACTGGCTAGAGAGTGCCTACTGGAGAACGAGGCCAGCTCTGATGAAAACACAGGTATCCTGCTGACTGGCACCAATTGAACCTTTGGCCCAGCTATGCCTGTAGCTAGGTCCACACCTTGATTTCCCAATTATGACCATTAAATCATCTGTTTGTTTAAGCTAATCTGGACTGACAACTGACAACCCTGATTACCCCTCATCATGTATCCTGGAATTTATGAGATGCTTCCTTTTATACATGACAGGAAAGTTGCTATCTTCTATCTACATAATAAAAGATATTCACTTGACATGATTAGGACTAATATCAACTATATAGATATCAGAGTTGATCTGTCTCAGAAAGGTTCCTGCTTAAAAACCCAAGGCAGACAATTTCAAACCAAGTTCCAAAGAATCTTAAAAATCAATGAGACAGGAGTTTGTTTGGCAGACAACATTAAATTTGAGTATGAGTAAATCTGAGTACAAGTTAAATTTGAGTATGTTTAAAGACATCCAGTCCATGTCTCAACCTAATTCCAAAGTCTGAGATCTCACAATGGAATTTAAAAATCCAGAAAAAGAACTACAATGGAGAAATATGTCTTTGCATACCAAACTAGAGACAATAGCACAGTGTGAATTTAAGATGCCATTTGGCCACATAAAACACAACCTAATGGATATTACTGTGAATTTTCAAAAGAATAAACCAATTGTGTTAAACTTATTTTATAGCTTTACTTCTATCTTCTTTAAAACACAAACATAAATTCAAAACATGAGTTTCCCACGGATTATTCCATCACAGAATTGCTGCATAATCTTGCCAAATTTGAACTCTCAATGTATTTGAGTCTTCTGCCTATGGCATAAGAAGGAGAAATGATGCATTTAGAGGCTGGTGAGACCCAGGTCCACTTTGAAACTCTGAATGCAAATTATAAGTAGAAAGTTCTGATGGACACTTGCTTCTTTTTTTTTTTTTTTTGGCTTTACATTTCAAAATGCAAACCTATATATTTCGTCTTCTCACCTATCACTTAACAACTTTGCAGTCTCAACTTTTACATGTCTATTATTTTCAATTTCTACAACTAAAAGTTACACTGAAAAAAATTGAGAAGAGAAAGTGCAGGAGTGTCTCTTACCAAATATTTTTCCTTCCTGTCTACATTGCTATTTACTGTCCCTGCTGAGGTGTTTATAACATTTGTGCAGAAGGAGAACATGCCTGCAAAAGGTAACTTATGAATAGTCTGAAGACTTTTTACAATACAAAAGTTCCAAAAAGGCCTGCCTTGTTTTGCAGGACTTCCTCAGATCATACGAACGTTGGTGTGGCATTAGCGCAAGGCCATCAAGGCAATGAATTTTGTAGCTGAAAATCAACCAGCAAGTATTAATTTATTACTTCTTACATAGGAGGCAAGGCACTTTGACAATCTGATGGTTTAGCATAATAAACTAAAGGAAGTAGGCTTTGTTGAAAATGATGTCCACTGACAAGTAGTCTACCCAATACACTTGATTGAACTTGATAGGCGGGAAATTGTAGAAGAACTCAAAGCAAGCAAAACAATCACATATGTATTTACAAAAAGTGTGTGCAATGTTGTTGAATCTTGACTTTACAAAATTGAAGAAACATTTTAGGTTATTTAATATGGAATATCCAAACAAGCAAGTCTGTGGATGTCTGGTATAGAGGGTGAATGACCATTTAAAATTCTTCTTGGGTCATCTCTAGAAAGATAAAGGACAAAGAAGAGATTGGGTGGGAGTGGAAGACACTATTGCAAAGAGTTGTTGGGAGTGACACTTTCCTGTACATTAATTTGTTATAAATAATAGAAAAATTCCATTTTCTTCAAGCATTATTGAGCACCTACGTTGAGTCACAACACTGAAATAATACCATTAATATTCTATTACTACTTTAGGAGGAGTTAAGCAAACTTTGTTCCATGAAATACTAGCCAATTTTTCTAGGAAAATGTGTTCCTAGCCCAAATTTGCAGCCTACCAAATTATCGAAACAATAGCAACAGCTTCTCTGGTCAGTCTGCTCTTCATTTCAATTACATTCCTCTCCGGAAACTTTCAATATCTCCCCCTGTCCCTCTTATTACATGAGACAGGAGAAAATGGAAGACAGTAGGGAGAAACCACCCCCCTCCCAGAAGGGCAAACTTGCTTGCAATTATACTCATCAGCTCCTCTTTCCCTACACAGTTATGACGGAAGAGCTGTCCCACTTCCAATCTAGGGTAAATCTGCCCTTCTGGCCTCTATACTATATCCCCTCCTGCCTTCTCAAGCAATTTACATCCTGATTATCTTTTCTGTGACTTATTTTCAATACCTTCTCCAATACTAGATTCTACCCATTAGCATTCAAGAATGTTCAAGGGCACCCATCTTAAAAGCAAACAAAAAAGAAAAAGAACCAATCTCCCTCCACACCTCTTCCTTCCAGATCTATTGTCTGTCTCCCCCACCTTCAGTAGAAACTTTCAGAGAGAATTATCTTTGCTCCTTGTCCCTATTCCCTTACCGTCCCCTCACTCACTAGTCCACTCCATTCTGGCCTCTAGCCCTGTCTCTCCATCACTCCACTGAAAAGGCTCTTATTAAAGTCCCTCTCAGTAACCATCTGGCACTATATCCAATTGGATTTCAGTCCTCATCCAGCTAGGACTCTGAACAGTATTCAGCTCATTTGTCTAGCACTTCCTTTTAGAAATCTCCCTTCTACTTGACTTTTATGACAATATACTCTCCTGGTTTTCCTCCTACCTCTCCAGCTGCTCATTCTCAAGATCTTTTGTTGAGTCATCCTGACAATACAGCCTTGAAATGTTCTTCATCATTCTGTCTTGGCCTCCTTTTCCAATTTCCTTAGCAATTTCATCCATTCCTTCCACTTTGATTACTAATTTATTATAGTTACTGTATTGTGATATCATGATATATTACTACATATCAGCAACACACAAATTTATATCTCCTATCCAAACCACTCTTCTGTATTCCTTCCTCATTTGATTGTCTCAAAGATACTAAACACTAAACCTAGATCAGATCAAACTCATGATCTTCCTTCCACACTAGTCTGCTAGTGTCCCTTGTCTATTTAAAGGCTATAACCAAAAACAAAACAAAACAAAACAAAACAAAACAAAACAAAACAAAACAAAATAAATAAAGGCTATCACCAACACCCATCGGGTTATGAAAGCCAGAACCTTAGGGGTTGTCCTTGACCACACCCTCTCCTTCACTGGCATATCCATCTCACCATCTGCCCTGTTGATTATATCTTCTAAATACACCAGAAATACATCCTTTTCCAACCTCCATAGCTACGATCCTTGCTCATGTTCATATTTAGATATACCATAGTTACTTCCTAACTGGTCTCTTCATTTCTTCCCTTGTTCTACTCATAACCCATTCTCCATGTAGCAGCTGAAGTTATCTGATAAGAATACAAAATAAAACTAAATTCTGTTAGGATAAATTTGACAATTCTTAACTGTGGGTTTGTGTTCTTTCATTGGTTGTTTTGGTCTTTGTTTTAAATTTTAAAATTATTTTTTACTCATTTTTTTCAAAATTCCTTAAAATTTTAGTTCTCTTTATAAAACTGTATTAAATGTTAAGAGAGAGCTACTTCCCTGTTTAATTACTCAAATTATATTTTATAGATTCTCCTATTTAAAAACAGTCCTATGGAAATTTTGAATGTGTTCTCTCTAATGATGTTTTTATTGGTCTGATGAGTGTTTCTATTGGTTATTATCATCTTAATTTTGCTAATTAAAAAGTAATTAAGTGAAGGCAGAATAATCTAAGATTGTTCTTTCAGACAAATAAAAATACACAGCTTTCAAATTCTAGCCCTAACCTCTAACACCAAAAAATCTTTTGAATCCACTAACACTATTCAAATTTTAGCATTGTCTTCCTGCATCTTATTAATGCACGTGCTTTAATACAAAAACTCCGCATGATAACTTTGTTTTAAACGTTAGATGGTAGTATTTTCTCCAATATTTGAAGAATTTTTTTGAGATTTATTTATTTATTTTAGAGCGAGAGGAGAGAGAATGTGGGGAGGGGCAGAGGGAGAGGGAGAGAGAGTCTCAAGCTGACTCATGCTGAGCAGGAAGCCCCATGTGGGGCTCGATCTCCCAACCCTGAGATCAGGACCTTAGCCCAAACCAAGAGTGGGAGGCTTAACCGACTGTGCCACCCAGGTGCCCCAGCAGAACTGTCATTTTTAGTAGAAATTTTAAAAATAATAGTAGGGGCTCCTGGCTGGCTGAATGAGAGCATGTGACTCTTGCTCTGCGGGGTTGTGACACCGAACCCCACATTGGGTGTAGAGATTACTAAGAATAAATAAACTTAAAAAATAAAATAATAGTAAATTATAAATTTTTAATCTTTTCCCAGTTTCACTTCTTCCATTCTTCTATTTCAAATGTAGGTTAGCTCCTACTAAAAATATGTTGTTTTATTGCTTTTCTGAAATATGTGGGTTTGATGCTTTAAAAAACTTGACTAGACTTGATATAGTTTTGAAATACCAGCCTAAATCTCCATATTGCATCAACCTGAAATACTTTGAGGAAGTTAGTGGCTCAAATAGCCCTCTGGGAGCAATGGATCTCATCTTATTTCTGACAAATTGATGAGAGCTTGATGAAAAGAACCTAACATTTACCACCCAGTCTATTCTTAACGGTGGGCAAAGATTTCAGCCCTGCTCAGGAGGTCTGAGTGCCTTATTCCCGCAGCAGCTCCTGCGTGGGAGTCTATGAGGCTGGATATTGCCCACCCAAGGCCCAGGCCTGGCATTGTGGAAGTGTGCTCCATGAATCTTCCCTTCAATGGAACTAGGTCCTATCTAGTCTGGGGATTTGTGATGTCAGAAAGAGTGATGTGTTCGTAAGATCAAAATAAAATCAACCTAGGAACACTGCCAAATTCTTCCTGTCTATCACTTATTCTCATATAAAGGTCGGTCTGTCTCCGTTGCTGGAGAATTACAGAAATCTAAAACTGACCCTTTTCAGCACTTAGTGGAATCTAACAGCAGAGGAAAGAGGTTGTTAGCAAGGACGATTTGCTCTGTACAAACCCACTAGCTGGCAATTATCAATCAGTGTGGTAGGGCTCCATTACCCAGTACTGTGGAGAAACTAAGGAGTCTAGAAAAGCCTCAGATCAGGTAAGACCAGAAAAATCAGAGGCAGAACTTAAACTTGATATTTCCTCCACAGCACATAGTGCATGTCTTATTAGTTGGTTGGAGAAAGCCTGGCAAAAGTGCTCAGACGGTGAGCAAGAAAGGAGACAGGGGTTTTCTGCGTGTTGACATACTGGAGGAGCCCTTCCCTGGGAAGAGCGGAAAGGGAGCCAGAGAGAGCCAGGTTGCGGAGTGGGGGCAGTCCCTCTCTGAGTGCATGATCCGGTGGCTTTATTTGTTAGCGTGGTGGGTCCAGGCTGGGAAATGCACACTCAGCACGGAAAGGGGAAGAGAGATTGGCGGCAGTTTTATAAAAACAATACAGCTCAAGTCTCCCGCGTGTGCCCGCTCGCTCACCCCGCCAAGGCGCAGTCCGGTCAGAAACGGCTCCCCGGAGCGAGTGCGGCCTCCTAGTTCCCACCAGGAAGAAGGCGGGGTATTTGTGACTCGAGGACGCCCTGACCGCTGCACACACCCCCATTCCCCTTCTCTGTCAACCCGCCAGTTCTGAGAGGCGCCTCTCTCTCTCTCTGAGCCTTGGACTGAGGTCGCTCTGGGTCACCCCAAATCTGATGATGCAGGGACTGGGACTGGCGGGGTGCGCTGGGGGCAGAGAGGACACGGGGAGGAGGCGACGTGCGCCCGTCGGAGCCCAGCGCCGGGGCTTTCCTCAGCAGCGCTTGCTCCCCCGGGTCTGCGCTGGGCGCGGCTGGCGTCCGGGTCTCGCCTCCCTCCCGCCCGCCCTCCCGCCGCCCGGGGCCCGGACGCTGGACTGCCCGCGGCCCCGCCACTGTCCCTTACGCTCGATCCAAACATTTGATTCCAGGCCTCGAAGTACCACCTCCCCACCCAGCGCCTCCCGGGGGTTCGAGAGCCAAGACCGGGGAAACTGGTGAGGGAAAAGAGGAGCCCGGGGACAGGGCCCGCTCTCGGCGCGCCAGGGGGCCGGGTCTCCAGCTTGGAGGCGGGGGCTCCCCGCGCGCGGGCAGGCGAAGGAAAAGCTGGACCCAGAGACAGAGCGCGGCGAGCGCTGGCGCCGAGGGTGCACCTCCGCCCGGCGCCCAGCGGGCCGGCACCCCAAGGGGCGCGCGTCATCGCGCCCAGCCGGGCCCGCGCGCCTTGGGCTGCCCTTCTCCCGTCCCGCCCCTAGTTCTTCCGCCAAAACCCTTGACCAGAGTCTCCTTGCCAACATTCTTACATGTCTTGTGCCAGCTCTTTGCGCCAGGTAGGAATAAGGCTCTGCTTTCAGGGTGTGTACATAAACGCCAATTCCCAGAAGGTGTAGTGACCTTTTCACCTTCCCCACGAACTCCTTGGGAGGGGGTCCTCGGGAGGGCATTTACCCCCTCAAGGGCCAGATTGGTGGCCGAAACCTGTTTGTTCCCTGAAATGTCTTTGCTATTCATATCCTCAGGGGCCTTCTGCAGCAGTTTCCGGAAAGCCCTTGGGGGTGGAACTGGGGGACATCCAGCCCACAGTGAGGACGCGCCGCCGTGGGAGGTGGGGGTGGACAGGAGCTAGAGGACTGGCGTGACAACTGCCTGTGGCCTGGGGTGGGCACCATGCGAGCCCTGCCAAAAGCCCTCCTCCCCCACCACTGTTCTCCCTCCCCCGAGAGGCACCGAAACGGGGGCCACTGGACCCCTAATTGCCAACCCCGGGAACACCTGGGCTCCATAGAGACATGAGGCTGGGCGGGGTCGGGCGACGGCTGCCCCCTAGCTGGAGAGGCGCATCACCTCCCACCCTCCGGCGTTCCCTCTGTCCCGGAGAAGAGGGCATCAAATCTCGGTTAACAATGGAGTCCTCGGTGTGCGGCGGGCACCCGGGCACGATTGGCGCCCGGCAGCGCGCCCTGCTACCCGGCAGAGAGGCCGAGTGCGGCTGCAGCCCAGCCTCGCCCGATCGAATGGCCTGACTCGGCTTTACGCGGCAGCGACGCTGTCGACCCTCGCCCGGCTCTGTGGTGCGTCTCCCACTCCAGCCTAGCTTTCCCGGGTCTCCGCAGTCCCGGCCCGGAGCGTCAGGGGCGCCCTGCTGCTCTCTGCCCCGGGCCTCGGGCCGGCACAGCGGGAGTGACGCGACTGGCCCCCGCTCCTCGCCGCCGCCGGCCGGGGATTCGGAGTGGGGAGAAGCAGGAGCCACCTCCCGGGCGCGCCGCACTCCTCCGCGGCTGGATCCCGGAGATCCTCCGCGAGCTGCCGGTCTCCCTCGCCCCCGCCCCCGTTCCCCCCCCCCCGCCCCCTGGTCCTGAGCGAGCAAGCGGAGGTAGGCTAGTCCGACCCAGTCGCTGGCACCGACCTCGCAGCCTCCTCTCCAAACACACACCCACACCCACACGCCCTGGGCACAGACCCCCAACGCCTCCCTTCCCGCGGAGATCCTTCGGGGCCTCCGGGAGAGAAGGACAGACGGACGGGGCAAGCACACGGAGGGAAACTTGTTCCTCCCAATCTCCTGTCAGGCAATTACTGGCGAGCCTGTGCCGGCAGAGGGGAGGGAGGAAGCGAGGGAAGGGCTCCAGAAGGGGAGGGGGAGGACGGAGGAGGTGGGGGAGGCGGGGGTGCAGTTGGTGAAACTCCTCTGTCTCCCGCTCATCTTTTCATTGCTTGCTCCTCTCCTTCGCGCAGACACCCCGGACCTCCCCTGGGCGCCAGCTCCTCGGCTCCAACGGGTCCAGAAACAAGTCGGATTTTTTTTTTTTTCTTTCTGGAAATTGGCTTTGGTGTGTTTCCCTACCTCCCTCCTCCCCCAGCTAGCCCCCCCTCCTTTTTTTTTTTTTTTTTTTTTTTTTTTTTGAGACATGGCCCGGGCAGTGGCTCCTGGAAGAGGAACAAGTGTGGGAAAAGAGAGAGGAAACCGGAGCTAAATGACAGGATGCAGGCGACTTGAGACACAAAAAGAGAAGCATTTCTCTCGGATCAAGGCATTGCCTCGCTGCCCTCTTTTCTCCAAGACGGACTGAGGATTTTACAGCTCTAGGCGGAGTTGAAGCTCTTCAGATTGTTTAGATTCCCCCTTTGCTCTATTTTCCCCGCACGTTCTCGTTCTCCCGCTTCTGCCTGGGGATCCGGCGAAGGGAGAATGGAGAGGGGGCTACCGCTCCTCTGCGCCGCGCTCGCCGTCGCCCTCGCCCCGGCCAGCGCTTTTCGCAACGGTAAGTGACAGGCGGAGGCGCGTGTGACAGCGCGGCGCCCGGGCTCACCGGTTGCCCGCGTCCGGCCGGGGTTTGGCTTCCCGCCCCAGCCGCGGGACTCACGCAGAGCTGCCGGGGCGAACCGGCAATAGCCACCTCCTGGGCGAAGGAAACTTTTGTCCAGGAGGAGAAATAAAGAAGTAAGATAGTCGGTTTAGGGCAGGAAGATTTCAAGTCCACTGCCTCCCTTCTGAAGTTGCTTGTTTGGTTATGGGGGTTTTCCTGCCTCTGTTACACGGCAGAGCTGCCTACCTTCTATGATCAGCACACCAATTATCTTAATAATGTTTCCTCCCAAAGGCAATTAGATGAGACTCCCTTTCAAAAATTTGATGGCTGTTGAAAGTTAATGAACACTTTACCAGGAGAACTTCCTGGTTCTTCTGCAGCTCTTCGAAACCGTTTCCTCGGGTGGGTGCCTGCAAGAGATAGCGGTTTTTTGGTTGCTGGAACTCCCTCCTCCGCCTTTGCAAATCGCCCCTAATGTGTCTGAAGTATGAATGAAAGTTACATAGTGTCAATAAAGGAATCTGATATATACAGTGTAAGACACCAGGATATCTGAAAATCCCTAGCCTAGTTGCAGCTTCCACTTAGCTTTTAAAACCACTAACTGTTAAGTAAATGAAAGAATGCTGGGTTATAAACAGTATCCCCTAACCTAAATAATGTATTTTAAAATGTGATCTGGTTGTAGGCATGTTTAACTTAGGCTTTAAAGTAGGTGAAGGCAAGAGTATGAAATTATCTTTACAGTAAGTCTTCAGCAATTATTATTAACTAATTATCAAATATTTACTTTTGTCTGGCTTAGATTTCAATCAAAGTAATTAGAAGAAAAGAACACCCACTACTTACTGTGGTATATTGTTTTAATAAGGGACCACAAGTGGAGGGGTTCATACCAAGAGGAATTTAAATCACGTCTTTATGATGGAAGTTAATCTCTTTAATATGCTTTTTGGAGGTTTTATGATTGAAGCAATAGATTTCCCCCCAACAGCTACCAAGCGGTGTTCTAAAAGATATGCTTAGAGGCAACACACACACACACACACACACACACACACACACACACACACTGTGAATGTGGAGTTCAATTTATTAATGAACCTGAGTTGGTGGCATCTTTCTATAATCTGGCAAAGGATAACATTCTCCTCCGATTGAAAGAGGTCAAGTGGTTAGACTTTAGAAATTACAGTAACCCAACCTCTGCCCTCCACAACTCCTGAGATTAAATCCATAGTCAAGATGTTCACAGGATGGATTTGAAACCTAATGCAAATAGCTTCCAGACTTTAGGTTGTGAACTCCATGTATATGTGTGTGTATGTGAATGTATACACAAATGTATATATATATGAAATATATTTTTAAATTTTCTTAGCAGAAATCTGGGGAATGCTGAGAACCTGAGCCTCAGTCTATGAGCTTGACTGGTTAAAGCCATGTTGCTATGCTTGCAGTGACCAGAGTCAGTAAATGCCTCTATAACACAGCAGACCTCTTAAAGCCATGTCCACCTCCTCGGAGTACCAGTGTCTGCTAAATTAATTCATTAACCTTATTTAGGTCTAATGGTCCAGAGTCATTAGAAATTGCTCTTTCTTAATCAACTGTTAGAGAGATTTAACAGAGCCAGGGAGTCTAGCAGTCCACATTATCTTATTACACTGTCACTTTCTCAGAAGTCACAGATTAAAGAGCTCTGGTGTGGTACCGAGTCCACCTAAATGTCTTCTGAAGTGACTCTGTGGAGTGACTAGAAGCAGTACTGTTTTATTTCACTCCTCTAACGGATGCCAGACACTGCCATGATGTTTGTATAGAGCTGGAGGAGACTTAATGAGATGGGGTCACTTTCCAAGTTTTCTCCACATTTAAAATAATGGAAGAGCCTCAGTAGAATCACATAACAGAGTCCAATATAATCATTAGTTGAGATTCCGAACTCCAGTTGCAACATTTCTTCTTGGCAAACCTTAAGCCTTTAAAAGCTAAGGCAAAGGAAACCAGTATAAGGGTACCCCCCGTCTAAGAAACATGGTCAGAAATATCTAGCAATTGAGAAAAACAATATGATTTATATTGTCTTCTTTTTAATTTATGGGAAATGATTTCTGTAATGCATGTAGCTTTATGCATTTTTGATGTGCACTTCATCTTTCATTTCCATTTGACCTGGTTTTCCTGTAATAAAATTCTGTAGATTTATAAATTCATGCTGAGAGCAAAGAATGCCATTCTCTTTCCACAGGGAATCTATTAGATGCAATATTAAAATCTATATATACCATTACTGAAAATTTGTGATTGATAGGCTTATGTATTTCACTGCTTTCATACCTATTCCTCTTACATAGTTTATGCACCAAATTTTTATTGCTTAAAATTAAGCATCAATAAATGTGGCAGCATTTCGGGCTGAGACTTTCCAGCATGAAATCCATCATAAAAAGTGACAATGAGAATCTACACTGAACAATAAAGCAGCCCAGTGACTGGTTTATTTGGCTCTCAGTGAATCATTTCAGCATTTGGGTTTTTTGAAATGAAGGCTCAAAACTAGTTAGCTCACCTTTCCCAGAATGTGAGACTGTGGCTTATCATATGTGATATCCAGACCTTGGTGTGGTGGGTTGTTGTTGTTGTTGTTGTTTTTTTTTCCCCCAACATCTAGGTAATTAGAATTAATGCTATGTGGCTATTTATTTTTCTTTCTGCCCAGTTGCTTTGATCTGGTCTCTAAGACTGAACAACTTTACTTGGAGCAGTAGAGCAGAATTATTTCTGCTTCACCAAATACACTTTGTTCTTTGTTGATCTGGATCTCCAGAGCAGAGATAACTCAAAATCACTTAGATTTATGGGCAGATAAAACAACAACACAAAAGGTTTGGCTTTAAGCCAATCGAAGTCTTGGATGACAATCCCCACTGATCAATGACATAGACCAGGCTTATCATCAAAAAGCCACACAAGGGGTCGAATAGCTTCTTTCAGTCACCTTCCACTCAGAACTTGCTACTTAATGCGATTACACTTCTTGGGGGGGGATAATTAAGTCTAGCAGGAGCTCCCTGGGGACCATGTTAACATCCATTGAGAGGATTTAATGTTTTTAACGCTAGAAGACCTTCTTCTTGGGAAGGAACTTTGTGGGGGGTAAGGGTGGAGTCCTGTCAGATCTCAGTCTACTTTTCTCCTGACCTAACCTTCCTGGGATCAAAGAGTGTTCCTTGGCGGCAGGGTTGTATCAGTGCCACCTGAAGGACCCACGGGGAGTTCCCCCTAAAAAGTTATGGAATAATAACCAGTAATTTATATATAAAGCTAGAATACCTAAGTGGTTGTCAGGGAAAGATTTACCAAAATGTTATTTTTATTACAGATAAGTGTGGCGATACGATAAAAATTGAAAGCCCCGGGTACCTTACGTCTCCTGGTTATCCTCATTCTTATCATCCAAGTGAAAAATGTGAATGGCTGATTCAGGCTCCCGACCCATACCAGAGAATTATGATCAACTTCAACCCTCACTTTGATTTGGAGGACAGAGACTGCAAGTAAGTGAGAAAGTATTTGAACAGGGCACCACACCGCCATCTTGTGGTCATGGATGTCTAAGGGGGAAAGTCAGTGTGTACAGTATGGGGTATAAATGAATCCAGGAGGGATTCTAATCTAGGCCAGATCATATGTCAATGGTATGGAAATTAAATTATGTTAAGCGATTTCTGAGTTCCCCAAACTAGGAATATTATGTTGAAATGTATAATCCCTCATATTCTTTTTCCTGTTAACACTTTTGGTTTCAGAACTCTTTTGTTAAGAAATGTGTCTATGTGCTTTTTTTCTTTTTTTTCCCCTGAAAAGAGGAAGAATGGAAACCCAAACTTTCGCTTGAGTTTTTATTAAATATTGTGGGTTACTAGCATCAACAGATGGTGAGGTTGGATATTTTTTAACAAATCTGTGACACATTTTGTGATTTAAGGACTGTATCTTATTGAGTTTGACGTGACAAAACAAATTGTCATTGAATAAAAATGAGGCATATAGTATAAGTCAGATGAGGGTTTTTTTTAGTAGATTAATGATTGCAAGTCTTAATGGAAAACGCAAAAAAAATTGTTAATGCACAGTGAATACAATGGGGCTCAAATATAAATTGATATTTCATCCATCAGCTTTAGTCTTGCTAACTCCTTCTATTGTTAAGTAACTAAGCATCAATTTATGTCGGATTTCATTATTATTATGAAAACATTCTCACTATAGAGACAGCCTAAATTATATTTCCTCACTTTATATGAAAGTACTAGTTGTGCAGGCTTTGCTTTGCACAGTATGGAAAACGTATTTTAACTTTGCAGGCGCAAGCAGTCCACTCAGATCCAGGTTTGCTCTTCTCTCTGGACACCAAGCAGACCACCTGTCTCTGTCTTGCCCACGTTACCCCATTCTGCCAACCTGCACAGGTTATATTCTGCAGACACTTGAACCTGAATATCTATCTTTAATGAAGTTTGGATATAGAAATAGTTTTAGCAAAGGAAAACAATCTACTTAAATCTCAGTTCCAAAGTGTTTCTCAGGGACTGATATGTTTTCCGAAGTTTGAAAATGGGTCAGTTTGATATAACTGTATACAATGTAAATAGGTTACAAGTTCCGTTGGATATAAACATTATTGTGCAGGGACATTCATTATTAAAAGTGTTCTATTTGCAAACACATAGCCCTTTTAGGGAAGAACAGAATGATATGAAAAGGTTCCCACCTGTAGGAGGTCCTTAACAACCTATTGAGTTGGTGCGGTAAAACTAGTGTTTTGTGCGCAGGGAAATGAGGTCATCTGGTTAGTTCAACATTCTGGTGCGTAGAGAATTAGCATATATTCATCGATCAATTTCCAAATAATCAGCATACACTACAGTGTAATAGAATTATGCCGATTCCAATTTAATCCTTGTTCTGTGCTTCAGGGCATTATATTGACTTCTTAATCTTGTATGAAAGTTTCCATTAATAGTGTTCAGTGACTGCTAGGAAACAGGGAGTTTGTTGTTGTTGTTGTTGTTGACGATATTCTGTATGGTGATTTTACAATGTCAGTCACCTAGACAACCTAGAGATTTGTTTTCTCTTTCATTTTATTTTAGTTTGTTTTGTTTTATTTTTTTTTTTTTGCTTTTTGACAATACTTAAATTTCTCTAAAAGATATTTTTAAGAAACTCAACGTAAAACACACTCAAGTAATAACATTATTCCCAAAGATAAGGTGCCATTACATTTTAGTAAACTCATGTCTACTAAATCCTGATCTGAGAGTCGTGACCATGTCTGTGTATAATATAATAGTTCAAAAATTCAGAATAATCAGGAGTCACTAGCAGTGGTGTGCTGGTCAATGCTGAATGACCGGATCTTGAAAGGGGGTGGTTCAAGACCTCATTTGTAATATTTACCAATTCCTGTCGTGTAAATATTCCCACTGCCAGTTTCAAACTATCCATGTGATGTCACTGTACACAGATTTGTGTACTTGTGTAGTCCTAAAGAGACATGTGCGATGGGTTCTTGTGAGCTGGTGCAAGCCAGTTCCAGCACATAACCGGGGAAGCCAGTTGAGTGAATTAATACATGTTAAGTGCTTATAACAGTGCCTGGCACACAGTAAGTCTTCAATAACTATTTGCTGTATCATGATGTGAGGTGGAGTATGGTGGAATTGGAACCTTCTCAGTTTTCTTTCTTCCTTCCTTTCCTTCCTTCCTTCCTTCCTTCCTTCTTTCTTTCTTTCTTTCTTTCTTTCTTTCTTTCTTTCTTTCTTTCTTTCTTTCTTTCTTTCTTTCTTTTAACATTTTGAGGCCTTCTTTTTCTTTTTAATTTTATCTATTTATTTTAAGATACAGAAAGAGAAGGAGTGTACACACATGAGTAGGGGCAGGGGTGGAGGGAGCAGAGGCAGAGGGAGAGAATCCCAAGCTGACTCCACGCTGAGCATGGCACCCGAGGTGGGGCTCAATCCCAGGACCCTGAGATCATGACCCAGGCTGAAATCAAGAATCGGATGCTTAAGTGGCTGAGCCACCCAGGTGCCCCTCAGTTTTCCTTTTGAAAAATGACAAGAAAAAGGATAATTATTATTTATAGGAAGGGACAATTTTAGTGATATCAGCATGGTATTCAAGAAACTGATGTGGGCAAGAAGATTGTTTCTGTCATTCCGCTGGTGAGACTTTTTTAAGGCTACCAAGTTAAGTGGTTTCTTAACTCTAGCAACTGGAGGGTTTGTTCTCTCTGAAGGTGCCATCTCCTGGCCAGCCTCAGAAGGCTGATATATTTAGCCTGATGAAGTCAATGGAGATTATGGCATAGAAAATATTTTTCTGCCATGTTTGGAAGTGTTGCTATCTGATTGTTTTATCAATGAAAATTCCAAAATGATAGAGGAAGAGCAACTGAAGACATTGCTGTCACTATCTTTCCGGGTTGGTCCACATGACTCCTGGTCACTGTTGAAGGTTGCAGTTGAGATTCTACAAATGGGGCACAATTCTTACAGTCGTTCGTGAAGTCTGCAAGAAGAATCCACAGCTTTAATTTAAAGTTAAAATTCCCTACAAAAATAGAAAATACCAATAACCCTTGGAAGAACAAATTCATAGACTTCAAAATTTTATGTTGAATGTGCAAAAGCATAGTTTCGTTTTTGTTTTTGTTTTTATTTTAGTGGGTTTGGGGCTTTTTTTTTTTTTTTTTTTTTGTAATTTACATTAGGCTACTTCCATAAAAGGAATTTGAGATAATACAAAATTAGGTACAACAAACCACATCCAACGAGCTAGCAAGCTTGTAGTTATCATTCCTGTTGAGATCAAGCTGTTTGTCTTATTGGAGATATTTAATATCACTCCCTGTTTCAGCTATATTATGTGTCTAATAGCAATAAAAAGTACTTGCTTTACCAATGTAATCAGGTTATTGGTAAGATAAAATGGGGTAGTGGATACGAAAGCCTTTTGAAAAGTTGAAACCTTCCCTCAAAAGAAGTTATCATTGCTATTATGATATCTTGAACAACTTGGTGATAGTTAGAACATTTGGAAATATGAAACTTAAGCATATGTCAAACTAAATATATAGATCCAGTAATGGGATGACCTACATAAAATACACCCAGCAATTTCTCTCAAAACCGTCCAGTATTTGTACAGTCAACTTCCACCATGTGAAAGCTTAAGAAATCAATTCCTTAGCACATTTGCTTGTTGAGAAACATCCTTAAAAGCCAAGTAAACAGATTTTTTTGTGGAGTGTAGAGATGGATGAGTAATTATTTTTTTATTGTTATGTTAATCACCATACATTACATCATTAGTTTTTGATGTAGTGTTCCATGATTCATTGTTTGTGCATAACACCCAGTGCTCCATGCAGAACGTGCCCTCTTCAATACCCATCACCAAGCTAACCCATCCTCCCACCCCCCTCCCCTCTAGAACCCTCAGTTTGTTTTTCAGAGTCCATCATCTCTCATGGTTCGTGTCCCCCTCCGATGTCCCCCCCTTCATTCCTCCCCTCCTGCTATCTTCTTCTTCTTCTTTTTTTTTCTTAACATATATTGCATTATTTGTTTCAGAGGTACAGATCTGTGATTCAACAGTCTTGAACAATTCACAGCGCTCACCATAGCACATACCCTCCCCAACATCTATCACCCAGCCACCCCATTGCTCCCACCCCACCACCCACTCCAGCAACTCTCAGTTTGTTTCCTGAAATTAAGAATTCCTCATATCAGTAAGGTCATATGATACATGGCTTTCTCTGATTGACTTATTTCACTCAGCATAACACCCTCCAGTTCCATCCACATCATTGCAAATGGCAAGATCTCATTCCTTTTGATGGCTGCATAATATTCCATTGTATATATATACCACAACTTCTTTAGGGATGGATGAGTAATTAAATAGATGAATTCTGGGAGGAATTTTTATTTTTATTTACATTTGTATTGTTTTATTTATAATTAAATTAAGAATTATTTCATAGTTTTAACAATACAGTAAAATGTACACAGTTACTACTTTTCATGTGAAGATCATGAAGACTGACCTAATAAATAAACAAACTATGAACCTAACCTTACAAAAAGTTTTTAGAGTGAGTATCAAGGGGCATGATTTCCTTAGGGAAGAGGAATGTTCAGGTTGTGCTGATAGTTTTAAAATGCAACAATCTATGTTCCAGGTTCCATTATGAGTCAGGTTTCATGACAAATAAGCATCAAAAACATAGTATTATAGCTCCCTGAATTCTTTTATTGAACATAGTGTGGTATCGATCAATCAATCAGTCAGGCAGGAGAACATCTGTCTGTGGGCTAATGTTGTGCTAGGATGTGTAGCAATACCAGCTGGTTTTATTGTTATGTTGATAAAAGGTGGTTAGAGAATGTTCTGAAGGAGAAGGTGTGGAAGGAATGCACCAGCAAAATCCTCCATGCTTGTGAAGTATCGAAGCACAGTTACAAGCAGAAAAGAAAGAAAAAAGCAACTTGCTGGGTGTTTTTCAGAAAGCAATGTTCATTGTGCACTGTAAATGGTTTTCTGCATTTACATTGAGCTAGTTAGATCTTACTCAGTGATAGTTTTCTTCGGTGGTAACACAGACATCTTGAATCTCATAAAAGTTTATATCTGCATAATAAACAAGAATGTCATTGATACAGTAGTTAGAATTTATGGAACTTTTCCGGTTTCCCAGCAATGCAAACTATCAGCATGATAATTTATAATGGGTTGTGACAAATACCGCTGAGCAAAGAGGTGTGTGATTACATTCAGATCAGATGTCATCATCTGGGGAGCAATAAAAATTTCACAGACATTGGGTTAAAAACATTAAGAAAATGAATGTGGAGCTCCAGAAAGAGTCTAAAAAGGTGGTAGTATTGGAGGGAGAAAGCTCAGTAGTGGTCTTCTTACTCACTGGTTCCTGACTTCAATGCCTGATTTGTCAGTGCCTTTTTGTAGGATTTCACCAAGACACAGGCTAACGTGGCACAGATGCTTTTCTGTCTATAACTTAGATGTGTAATCCCTTCTTAGTGGGACCAAAAATAGGTGTTTTTTTCCTAATTCAAAGCAATCAAAGGGAGGTTTCACTTTTGGAACTTCGCATGAAGTTTAATTACAAGAAAATCTTAACTAAATGAGATGATATTCAAGTTTTGGAATTTTGTTGGAATAAATCACACATTGTTTCTTTAATGCTACTTTTAAAATTACCTAAGTTATAAAAAAATAAATAAAATAAAATTACCTAAGTTATTACAAACTTTGAAACACTGGTCATTTCATTTATTTTCATAGACCATAAACTCACTGAATGAAAATTAATCTTCCATTAGTTTCTCAGATCTGATAATTTTCACAAATTGAATTATACAGTGGTCACTTTGTCATTTATTGGCAATTTGGGGAATATAAGTTCCATTTTTTGTTTCCCTGAGTACTATTTTTTGTTTCCATCCTTTCTTTTTTTACTTTGTTCAGCATGGGTTTTTTCATTAATTTTAATTTTTAAAATGCTGTGTTAAAATATTATTTACCTTGATTGGTGAGTTTTTGGCTTTTTGTATCTGAGGCAAGTGCCTTACTCTAGTCCCAGTCCTGTGTTTTAGAGTATCACTTAGACCAAAATGAAGTCTTTGTTTTATGGAAAACAGTGAGTATTTTAAGCCAAAATATTTCTCCATTTTCTGTATTAAGTATGGAAGTCTATGTACTTTTAATTAAAGTACAAGATGTATGTAGAAAAATACACACAGTATAAAGTTCGATAAAATTTTACAAGGTGAGCACAACCACATAACCAATCCAGAGTAAACATTTCCAGCTTCCTACAAAGAATCCCCCTTATGTTCATCTAGCCTTTGGCTTCAAGGACGACTACTGTCCTAACTTGTGTGATTCCATTTTTATAAATTTCAAAATGAGACAAAACTAAACTATAGTCTTAGAAATCTGTAGGCACTATCCTTTGAATGTGGTAAAACTCTTTGGCATAGAGATAGAACAATGAATACCATTCCCTTTCTAATAAAAAAAAAGAGTCATACTGAAGTGTATTCTAATGTTTTTCAGTGACTACTGTAGAAATATCTTGTATTCGTTACATATACTATGGGAATGTTAAAATACGCACAAAGTTTTCGATCTAGAGCTTGTTTTAGATGCAAGGCAAATACAGAAAAATCTTCCCCTTGCTTTATTTTTCAGTTTTTCATTGTTGGTTTTCATCTCAAGTAATTTCCCAACATGGGCAATGTGGGAGGAACCACCACCAAGCTCAATTCAATTAAAAAAACTTTTGATTGGATGAGAATGAACCCTTCTCAGAACAACTGCTGGACAGTGTTGTTGCTACCACCTGCAGCATCCGTGGTTACTACTCAGGCAGATAATTATCTACTTTCTTCCTTTTGATATTTTTCCCTATTAGCACTTATTTAATTTGAACAAAACCCCATGTGTTTAATAAAATTAATGTTCCTTTATTATTTTTTACTATAAGCAATCACATTTGATCATAATGAATTTTGAGCATTACAAGGTTGCTGTGTGTTAGGCATTTCTGTAATTTAAAAGAAGCAACCTTTATGAGAAGCTAAAAGAGAAGGTTACTTGAAATCTTATCAAATTGAATCAACATGTGCATGGCATTTCCAACCAGATTTCACTTGGGGAGCAGACACTTAAAAATTGATCCAAGTGAGACATATGCCTTCAGCCGGCGTGCATATTCGCAGCTCCTTTTTTTTTTTTTTTTTCCCAGCATAAAACTTGATACTTGCCTGCATGCTGACATACTCCAGCAGAAGCACACACACAAACACATATGTGCATGTGTGTGTGTGCTTGTGAAGGAGGCTACAAAATAAACTTAACTAATTGCCGTTGTAGTTATTCATCAAGGCTGATCATTAAGCCCAAAGAAGAACAAGAGACAAGATTAGTGTTCAGATCAGGTTCCAAATGCCTTCTAATTGGGTGTTTGTAATCAATCCTGATTGTAGGAGTCAGTGACTTGGCAGAACATAGCACCTCCAAAAAAAGATTTTTCCTGCTCTTCTGTGGTTGATGGAACTGTGTCTAGTATCTAGGTCAGTTAGGGATGGCATGAGGTCAGGATGACTCTCAGATTGGCTGTGAAGCATGCCAAACACATTATGCTGGCTTATGGTTGAAATCACTTAGTCTTTGCAGTTAGCTTAGCAATTGAACTTCCTTCATTCAGAACTCTACAAAATTCTGCAGAAGAGCAGAGAGGAAAAATAATCTTTTGGCTTCTCTCCACTCAATTGCCTTTTAACTTAACTATTTTTCCCGCTCGAGCCTAGGTCTATATTGTACACATCTTATATCTTATTCAGCCACCATGTTTAATTTTCTCCTTTAATTTAAGTAATCAATAGAGTGTTTGGGAAGGAATGGTCATGGCTGGTTCTTCCTGTCAGGTCCTCAGTCTATGCCCTCCATGACACCCACTAAGCACTCTGTGCACATGATCTCACTCAATCTTCCTGTCATCCCCATTTTACAGATGGCAGCACTGAGGTTTAGAAAAGTTAGATCAACTGAGCCCAAACGCTCAGCAGCTGCACCAAGTTATTTTTCCACCTTTGTGACTGATGGGGCTTGGGACGTGCCTTTTGAAGGAGGAAGTTCTTATGAAGTGTTGCCAGCTCATCTGGTATCCAAACAGCCATTTTCTTCTATGAAAGACCTCACAAAAGTTTGAATACAAACTAACTCATTCTGAGGAAGGACTTAATTTTTAAACTCTCGGTTCAGATTAGGTAAGAACTGCTAAAAACTGTGCACAGAAACTTCCAACCAATTGGTGATTTTCCACTCAGTAAAAACTTGCCTGAACCTGGGGATGAAATCCTAGCAGAAAATATCTAAATTCCAGTCCCTTTGGTTGATGGAGTTTGAAAGCACAAAGCACATACAAACACAATATTTACTTAAAGCCTGATAACCAGGCAGCACAAGGGTTCGATTTATACAGTTGGTTCGAGGGATGTGTGAGATCCAGCTGCATGCTGCGCTTCCTCACTGCCCAAAGTCAGAAGGCCACCTTGTCTTTCAAGTACTGCTCGTTGACTTCATCTCAGGCAAATGTCAGGCAAGTTTTGCTCTCCCACATCTCCCCTGTTTGTAAAATTTCAATACTTGTATTTGCCATGATGACTCTGAAGGGTTAAAAGGGAGAATGTTTGCTCAGGCACTGGATTCCTATGAGAAACAGAAGAGTGTTTTTTGAGAAGAAACAGATGCTCCAGAGTATTTTGTTTTTATCTGGTCAGATACTTGTATAATCAGCCGGCCAGGTTGGAGGTGACGGCTTGTTGCTTCTGTGAGTGACTGGCATGTCATGGAGAGAGCAGCCAGTCCCAGGCTGAAAGAAGACGCTAAATGTCTCCTTCTTCAAGTTGTTAAATTTCTTTAGAACAGCCAGAGGTGGCAAAGGCCAGGCAATATATTCCCGATTCCAACTTCTTGCTTGACTCTCCAACCAACAGATGCTACGAGCTGGGAAGGTATTGTGTGCAGTAGAAGCAATCACTGAAATGGCATGGAAAAAAATAAAATGTGGTCAAAACCTTAGTCCTTCAGAGATAATTTTTTTTTAATTAAAAGCACTAACTTCCCAAATTTAAAGAAAAAAAGAACACGTTCTTGACTCAAAGAAAATAAAGGACACAAAGCCCCCCAAGCTCGGTTGCTTGACTTCCACTCACTTGGGGTGATGTTGTTTTAGATGGAGCAACACCTGGCAAATGAGGCTGCTGTTTGGCCTTTTCTCTCAGTTCAGACCTGCCCATCCGTTCTTGAATAACTTGGGAAAGTGAGCGTTTATTTGTAACACAGATGGTCACAAAAAAAGATGATTAAAATATATGAAAACTTCAATTTCTGGATCAATCCACTCTTGGAAAAAATGGCAGCCACCAGAAATGGCAAATCCTCACGAATTCGACAGTGAGGCTGTTATGCATGCGGCTCTCGCAGACCACCCATCTGCCCAGGTTCTTCATTCTAACTGTACAGGTAAGGGTTGGTCTCCCCATTAGGTGGTGAGCTCTTTTAGGGCAGACACCATGTCTGACTTATATCAGTCCCCACAATGCTTTGCACATAGCAGGCACTAGATTAATGGGCCTCCACAGCTGACAGTTTTATCGAGATTGAAGACCAGAAAGAATAGAGGGGAAGCAAACAGTGTTGAGCCAAGTAGAGTCTACGGTTCACCGTAGGCAGTCTGGAGGAGACAATAGCAAAATTCAGTGAAGGGAGAGCAAAAGGGGCAATTCTGAAAACTACTCAAGCGGGTGGTCAGTTGGTCTGAGCGCCAGTCCTTCAAAAAGACTTGACACCAGCCACTTCCTGGACACAGAGGTGGTAGCTGCATTTTCGTGTTCTCAAAATCTGTCTGGGTCCCTCCTCCTCCATCCCCACCTACCCAGTCAGAGCCATCGGAACTGGGATTTTGGAGCCTCAGTCCACAGCCACAGGCAGGAGGGGCCGGGCCGGAGGGGCAGGCTCCCCACGCGTACAGCCCGCTGCCCCTCCACTGTCTATGTTTGAAACGCATTTTAGCCCCGGCTCCACGGGAGCCAAATCATCACTAAAACTGCCCTAGCAGCTTCTTCACTTCTACAAAGGGTAGCCCATAATTTTATTTTTCATTGAAGGTTGTTGACCCTGGGCAGAGGGAAGAGTGGGGTTTTTAGCACTGATTGGATTTTTCTTTTTTTTTTTTTTTTAAGATTTTATTTATTTATTTGCGAGAGAGAGCACGAGTAGGAGGGATGGGCAAAGGGAGAGGGAGAAGCAGACTCCCAGCTGAGCAGGGGGCCTAATGTGGGGCTCGATCCCAGGACCCTGAGATCACGACCCAAGCCGAAGGCAGATGCTTAACCAGTTGAGCCACCCAGTCACCCCCCCTTTTTTAAGGAAGAAGTTTTACATTTTCCTTATCCTTTATTCCACTGCCAATTTCTTTGTCCCTGAGTAATTGTTAGGTGATCTTGGTTCAGTCCTTTAAGACACATCCTCATTTCCTTCTTTAGCTCTTCTAGCCTCATACCTAGTGTGTGCGTTAGTTCATTAACTCGAGCTGGGGATTTCTGATTGTCAGGGGACTCTGTTAGCAGCTCCTGTGAAAAGTGTTCTGGTGAGGATCAGGGGCGTGTGGATCATAATTGCATGTCTGCCCGTCATCCCCATCTGTGAGGCAGGATTCCGGGCAGGAGGGCTGGCTCACAGTCTGTGAACAGTTTGGTTATGGTGCTGTGAATACCGTGGCTTTGACAGTGTCGACCAGTTCAGCTCAGGAGGATGTAGCATCAGGCTCTGATGGACCCTCACAGCGCAGACACAGCCTCAGTTCATCTTTTTCCTTCTCTTTTTGAAGAAAAAAAATGCTTTCCTTCCCCTACCTATCTCAGTGACACAGTGTTGATGACATAATGAAGGTGGAAGTATCTTATGAATACAAAAGAAATATGTTACATAAAGCCTAGGTATTACTATAACAGGAAGTGCATCCGCAGGTTTTGTTCCTTAAAATAAGTTCAGACTGTAAACAATAACGTCTGCATCCTCAGGAGGAGGCACTTATAAATATTTCAAAAGCACCACACATGTCCGCAACAGATAGTATCTCATGCTCAGCGTGTATTCAGCAACCAAGAGTTTCTGAATGCTTGTATAATAAGTTGGCTGGATAAGTGGGTTATAATTGCCATCTTCTAAAACTCCTGATGGGTGGAGTTTCTGGAAAAGTCCCACAGAAGATACTATCTCAATGTCACAAACTTGATAATAGCATTAATGGCTTTAAAGAAATCATAATTTCTTCAAGTGTGCCTGCAAACTTATAAATATATTTGGCACATCCAGATGGTAAAGCAGTCCATACTTTATGTAAGGCAGGAGCCAGGATCATGGTTGCTGTTACCGCAAGGATGCCAGTCCTTTCCCATCAGTTAACCAAAACTCTGCCATTACATTCATGTGCAAGAAGGAGGAAATTAGGTGGATTTTGTATTATAAATCCATAGAGAAAAGCAACTGCGAAAATACATGTTTTTAAATTGATGGTCCATCCCATTCTCGTCCCTTTCCCTCCACTTCTGGTGACCCCAGGTCCTTTAACTTTGCCATCTCCTTCCCACATTTCTGGTTGGGATGGATTTCCCAGTAGTGAGGAGGGTCTCAGTGACTATGATGAAAAGCTACTTCATCAAGCAGAAAGGGTTTGCTTTCCTTCTCGTGGGACCATTGTGGGCCTCCTCGGGTCAAAGAGATTCTGTGGGACTTTCCTACTCATGAGTAAAAGAAGTCCTCCTGGGAACTTGTTACCCTTCAAACAAATATTTCATCCTCTGCCTTCCCCATTACCGTCACAGGTACTGAAAGGAGCATCTACATTCTACCACTCTACCTTCTCACTTAAAACTTTTCAGCATCATTCCTGTACCCTCCAGTTGACTGAAACTGCTTGCTTAACTGTTCCATTCCAATTACTCTTCTAATGTCCAGACCACTGGCTTTGCCTTGACCCTGATTTCTTCACCCTTTGTACAACATTACACGCAATTGGCTACTCTCTATACATCGGAGCTTTCTTCTTCCCTGCATCTTGTCATACTGCACCATCTTGGATTCCTCCCTACCTCTCTTTTTGGACTTTCTCTTTCTCCTCTAACACTAAAAGACAGGCATTGGCCAAGGTTTTGCCTTTGCCCTGAATGTCTTCTCCCTGAATAGCTTTATTGATCTTAGCCACTCAGCTCAGATAATACCCAAATTTAGGTCCAACCCTACATTTGACCTAAGCACTGGACTCAAACTTCCAAATCCATTCTAGACAATGTTGACTGCCTGAGTGGTAGACCATTGCCACAAATGAAAAAATCTGATTTTGCACCACCCCTGCCTTCTCTTTCTCTTATTGAATCCTTCCTTTCCTGTGTATCCAAATTTGACTCTCTGGAATGTCTCCCAATTCCTATTTGTCCCCCAGGTGCTGTCAGTTTAAGGCCTCTACATTACAAATCTAAATTACCCTTCTTGTTTATCTTTTCTGTTCCATTTCTACTGCTACTGCTCAAATCCTAACACTTTTCAACCCATTCTTGGTGCTATTGCAGTAACCTCATAAACGGACTTTTCTCGATTCTTCCTCTTTTAAAACCTTGAGCTTCCTGTTCCCTGCCCCGCTCTGTCTGTGCTTCTCAGTCTTCTATAACATAACTTCGTCCTGTCCCTCTGGTCTATCTCCTGTGGCACCCTGATATAGTCTTGCCAAAATATATTGTAGTTCTTTAGACACCCCTGCTTTCTCACCCCATGCCTATTCATTGAATGTTTTCTTCACAGATGTGGGAAGAGTAAATGCCCTTCACATACCTTGTGTCCCTGTCAAAATGTTACACATCATTCTAGTTCCATCTGAAATGCTTCCTTTGTAAAGCCATTTCTGATAACCAACGACCAATTAAATGTGATCTCTCTTTCTCTGTCCTCCAACCCCCCGCCCCAAGAACCGTGTTTCTACAACTTTCATGTTCTTTAAAATATTGTCCTGTCATAATGTCATAATCATTAATATTCTGCTACTCTTCACCCAACTAGTTCATAAGGTGCTCAAGAACAGAGAAGGATATTGTTTTCCACCACTCGCAGAGCCTAGCATAGTGTTTGGCCTATAATAGGTGCTTAATTAACATTTCCGAATTGAATGGACCAACTGAAGCCTAGCAAGTCTTCTCGAGGGTGTTCACCTAGCATGGAAGAACCAAGTCAGCTTTTTAGGAAAAGCTCTCACTTAATCAGACTATTAAAATGCACGCTTCTCATTTACATGGTAAACCCTTGCTTTTTGTGGGTAGTGGAGTCAACTTTACATTTTTCCCCTAAAAATCTTTATTTTAAAAAAACCTAAGATTTCTACATGTCAGTAGCTTTAGCTAAATCTCAACAAATAGGCAGAGGTAGTGCTTGACTGAAAGCTTTGCTTTCTGTCTCATACTCATCTCCATAATCTGTTTTGGAGTTAGAGAAATCACATGTATTAACAGTACAGGCATATGTCCTAATTGCTGAGTGTTTTCTGACATCCCCACAACTCTCGGGACTTTGTGTCACTACTCTGGAAACTTTGTCCATTGTATGTTCATATCTGGGCTCATGGCCAAGCCACCTTTATATAAATTTAGCACAAATAATTTAGAGCCTTGTTCCATTCCAGCTGGCAACCCCAATACGTGCACGTTAACTTAACAGCAGGCTTGCTGGGGAAGTTGTATAAAGTGAGACTGTCCGGGACAGAAGTCAACACAGGATGCATAGTGTGCAGAATGGTGTAAATATGTTAGTCCATATTGCCAGGTAAATACCAAGCCCCAAGTCTTAGTGCAACTACATGAAGATACCACTCTGGGGAGATACTAGACTGAGCTAGCCCAGAGGTTGCTGCAGGGGGTGATTTCTGAAATGGACAATAAGGGGTTTTAGCTGCTCCCCTGGTTCACACCATCCCAATGTTTCCTAAGTGTTTCCTAAAACTGTGTGTCACAATGAACTGGTGTCCACCCAGGAGGAAGAGATGAAGAACGGCGGGTGCAGGGTTACATCTACAGTACTCAGTCATCCCTACCACCACAGCTCATGTTGTACTTCTTACTACCTTGTACTGAGTGCTCTGGGCTACTTCCAAATGTTTCCTCTCTCTGTCTGGTCTAGAAACCCACAGCACACCCCCATCCTCCCATCTCCAGGTTGTCCGCAACCGGGGAACAGAATGACTTAGATGATCAACTCTTGCATTTCCGTGGGGGTAAAAAATGAGCTGGGGCAGAGGCAGAAGTGCTGCCTGATCATGCCCTTGATTTATTCTCTGTTGTGCCAGTCCCATGTTGGCCACGTTCATCATTCCCTTGGGAGACTTGCTTAGCTAACGGTGTGGCCTTCATGTGTGATGCCTATAGGATCCCGTCGAGATCCTGAATTCCAGAAGTGACTCAGCCTTTATATAACTGTGGGCTGTTTCATCTTTCTGGGCCTGCATTTCGTCATTTGTGAAACGAGAGGTGGGTTCTGTGCTTTCAGCCCCTTTGCCTCTAATTTAACAGGGTTCTGTGTGTGCAGGGGAATCCTGTTGCCATAAGAGCATATTCCAAAGACGTCTTTTCTGATGATTTAGTCTCACCGTGATCCCTGGTCCTTCCTTTGTCTTTGACAAGACCCCCCACACCTTTTCTCTTTTGTCTCTCTTAGCTCTAAGCTACCCCAGCTCAGTTCAGACCCTCCCTGCCTTTTGCAAAATAGCCCCTCCCCTTTCCTTACTATTTCTTTTCCTCCGAGACACTCTTTTATGTCAGTTTTCTACCCCTAAATTTTATCAGACATTTTAGATTCTATTTCAGCAACATTTATTCCAGGGAATTGCCCATTTCCCCACCTTGACCTTAATCTTCTCCATTAACAGGGGATTATTTTAACTAATCGGTTATTTGGAAGAACTGGGAATGTGGTCCTCAGAAATGCTCGTTTCTTGTTCTGCTGTCACTAAATATGATATTTGCAAGCAGTGGAAATTCTGTGTAGGAATGAGCTGTTTATTCTTGAAACTAGATGGGCCACAGGCCAAGTTCAAGGTATAATTTAACTGCAAATGATAACCTAAGTGTTAATCAAAACTCGGATTTGATCACTAACACAGAAGTAGCTCTACCTTACCTTTCTGTTCAGCATAGCTTATTAAAATTAGATTGTAAAAAATAGAAATTACATTGGAAAAAATACAAAGGAATGACAACAGCGATTTTGTTAATGAATCCCACCTCACTCTTTATGTCTCAGAAGCAGCGTAAACTATGTAATAAGCTATGCATCTATTTGTAAAACAGTCTTGAATTAAGGAGCTTATTCAGATGCCATTGTAAAAATAATTTTCTGAAATTGTGGTCTATCAACAGGAGATAAGATGGCACTTTGTTGTCGCCTGCTGGGGCCCATTATGAATATTCTATTTCAGAGGCAAATCACACTGTAAATACAATGTTCAGATTCATTTATTTCCACAATAGCATTTTTGCAAAGGTGCAATTTCATAATTTGATTTAGCATTGATAGCACATCATCATTTCAAAGCTCTTTATAACCACTGGTTAATTCACACATCCTTGGGAAATTGTTTGTTCGTACCAGATCCATTTTAAAGTGAAATCACCAACAACATATAAAGATAAAGAAACTTGCCAAAGGCTGAAAGGGGATAGAGATGTGATTAAAGTGTGCTGTCCTTCTATCTGTATCCTTTCCTTAGCACATGTGACTAGGCACTTCTGAACATGCATGTGTTCCCAATAAAAACGAAGGGCTCTATTAATGATCCTATTACAGGCAGGAAACTTGGTTTAAAACAATAAATCCAAGTCATTCGAGATGCAAATGCAAGCAGGACCTGAAATGAAAGAATGTATTAATTGTACTTTTCACCTCTGTTGGGTCCTCCTGAGCCAGATTTTTATTAAAGCAAATGATCAATGGTGGACAAAGGCTAAAGTTATTTAGCTAATTCCCAGCATTAATTGGAAAATGTCTAGCATTTCTAAACACCTCAATAAAAAAAGAACTTGAACTGTCAACCCCCATTATTTTTGTCACTACATCTTTCCTAAGACGGACCTAGAGATTTAAGCCCTTCATGTTTCTTACCCATGTTGTTTCAGGGTTTGGCGTAGATTCTGATTATACAGGCCCTGAGAATGATGATGAACTGAGGTCACTGTTCAACATCCACCACCACGTATACTCAAAAAAAATATATGGTAATAAATTCAGAACTTATAAACTTCTAAGTTGAGGTAAATTCAGGCACTTTCCAAAGCACTGTTTATTTGGATACCAAAACTCTTCCTCTGAATACCTCAACTGTTGCCTGCTACTTCATTCATTCATTCATTCATTCAGCAAGTGTTTATTGACCACAGAGTATGTGCCAATTACTGTTTAGTGATAGAGCAGTGAACATAACAGACATCATCCCCTGCCTTCATGGTACTTACATTCTAGAAAGACGATGATAAACAAAGGAGAGCTGTTTGTCAGGAGATGTCCTTTGTGTTCACCCTGTGCCCTCCAGCTTGATCCTCATTATCCTCATCTGCAGTACCAAGACAGGCCCAGTCTCTCTGGGACCTGACTCTCACTCCAAACAAGATGTATATAAAAATATCTGGCTGAGGCAATTGTTGGTTGAATGTCACGTGTGTTTCTGGTTGCTCATGCTCTCTGCTTGTAACCTCTGCTGGGGTTCCAGACGTTCTACAATTCAACCCTCAGCCACTACTCTTGCTTCCCAAGTTCACTCAATCTCCAGCCCTAAATACTTGACCAGTACATGAAAACTCTCCACACCCGGCACTGGCTAGCAAGGTCTCGCTTCAGGCCTTGGCTCCTTTGTCTATAATTATGGATCCCAGTCCATCCTCTTTTACTCTCCAGCAGGCCCTGAGTGACAGGCCTCAGGAAGCAGTGGACAAGGACACAGTGAACATGTGGCTTCCAAAGCTTCAGGATGATTTGGGGTTGCTTTACAATATATGTTTCCCAGAGCTGGCTCAGAGGGGCTGCTGGGGATACGGCCTCTGGGTGATTCATATATAGGAATCTCTCAGTGGGAACCAAGCACAGTCAGGTCTCATGTTCTGGAGTTGGTTTATAGTCTCGGCAACCATTTTACTGGCTCTTCAAGTGGCACAAATTAAACAGAAGACAGAAGGAAACTATAGGAAATCTTTTCTGCCTCATATCCCTAGTATAAAAATAATAATTCTTTAACAAAAATATTAATGACTAAATAAATGAGCAGAATGCTTTCCCTTACCATTCCATCTTCAACTCTTTCCACGAAAGGCCCCCATCCATCTCCTGAATGTAGCTAGTGGTGATAGAAACAGAAATGAAAAGATAGCCTTAAGAAGACATGGACAGAACTTGACCAGTGATTGGATTTGAGGGGAGACGGAGGCTGGGCGTTAGTGACTCTCAGTGTCCCTATCTTCAGGCCTGAAAAAACAATAGTACCAGCAACATAACTAGTAAAAAAGCAAGACGGTAGGTCCCATTGTGGGCATTTTGAGATGCTTTTGAAATATACACATAACATTCTATTGCTTTGGAAGTAACGTGATCAAGTTCAATGGTGATAAAAATGGGTTTGACCACTTCGTCTTAATGGAAGAAGGAAAACTAGGATGAACTTACCAAACCTGTGACGTGGCCCTGTGTAGGATGGCAAATCTGTTCAGTATGGATTAGCAGTGGCCTTCGGTAGTGCATCTGAGAAAACTGCTTGGCGAGGAATAGCACAGTATACTGCAGTGCCTCCCACGGGCTTGAAAAGACGTGGTAGCGATCTCCATCTTTAATCTGTATACAGAAGGGCCTCTTCCGGAGACAGGCTAACCACAGAATGGTAGAGAAGAGTTTTATTTGGAACAAACATTTTGTTGATTAAATTAAAACGCATGCGACTTATTTTTCTTGAGCACAGAGTTATCAGAAATAAAGTTTTACATTTAATTCCTTTGTTGAAAAAAAAAGTCTCATGTATGTATTCTATGGAATCAATTTTTGAAACTCAAGATTTGCAGATACTGGAAAAATATATGTTATCATTCTTATAGTTCTAAATAAAGATTTGTTCTGTGGTTTGGCAAACCCTACATTCTGTTTTACACAATAGGCCTTTTATGGAGACATACGCATCACACTGAGGTCGCCTCTATGTCTGATGGAATTGGGCCTCATATTTTTCCTTTGAATAAATATTGGGGGGAAAAACACAAGAAAATAAGTCACCCATAATCATACCACTCAAAGATAACACTATCTTCGTTTTGTTTATCTTTTTTAGCCTTTTCTCTTTGCATCTAGAAATATGCATATGTTAAAAAAGTTGAGATAGACACTTTTTATCCTACCATTATTCTCTTAAAATTACATTTTAAGTATTATATTAGGCCCTTAAGTAGTTTTAAAACATGCCTTTTATAAATCACATTATCTTTGCAAAATAATAATTTTTATCAAACTGCTTAGGACATATTTTCAATTACTCAAAATTAAAAGTAATAACAATAATGGTGAGATGATATCTCTATGAATATCTTTATGTATCTTTGAGAATTTCTTTAGAAGAGATTTCTAGAAGTATGATTTCTGAACTGAACAATAAGGACAGTATTAAGACTCTTGATACAAATTACCGGCTTATGTGAGAGGGTAATTCTCAGGATAGGGGAAGTCGGTGACATTTACTTTAAAACTACATCTACATTTCAAAGAAGTTGATATTTGTATGACATAAATTGCTATTTTTTTTAAAGATTTTATTTATTTATTTGACAGAGAGAGACACAGCAAGAGAGGGAACACAAGCAGGGGGAGTGGGAGAGGGAGAAGCAGGCTTCCCGCTGAGCAGGGAGCCCGACGCGGGGCTCGATCCCAGGACCCTGAGATCATGACCTGAGCCGAAGGCAGACGCTTAACGACTGAGCCACCCAGGCGCCCCATAAATTGCTATTTTAAATCAGAAATTGGCACACTTTCTGAAAAGGATCAGATAGTAAATATTTTAGGCTTTGCTGACAAGATGGTCTCAACCTGAACTTCTCAGCTCCTCCATTATAGTGTGAAAGCCCTAGACAAGTAAATGAATGAGCATGGCTGTGTTTCATTAAACTTTATTTATAAAAACAGGCAGTCAGACAGATTTGGTGTATAGGCCATAGTTTGCCAACCCCTGTCTTAATTGAAAATTCTGCCATGCTATGAAAAGATCTAAATTTGTCACCAGCAAGATTTGGGAGCAAGTGTTCCCTTTGTAAAAATTTGAGCTTATAGGATTGTGAATCCCAACTATAGTCTAGGGAAGGGAGTAAATTTTCTTTTGTTGCAAGGCAATTTGGAAACCAAGCAAGGAAGCTATGAATCAGCCTGTTGTTCTAACATAGGTAGACTATGGAGAAGTCTATACAGTTAGGCTTCTGTTCGCTTCTGTTAGGCATCTGTAGCTCTGCCTTGTATCTTTTCTCAGTGTGCTTTCTTGAGGAATTCACTCTAACTCGCAAGAAAGTAGTCACATCTATGTATACAAACTATTTTCACTCAATATTGATTCAATCAAGGGCTCCATCACTCATTAATACAAGCATTACTGCACAATTCCTAGGAAAACAAATCTGATGCTGGAAGAAAAAAAAAATCTTATGAGAGATAACTTTGTTCTCATGAAACCTACCAAACAGGGAATATTTTCCCAGATGTTAAGCATGCAATTGCTTTTCCCTAGGTGACCCTTTATGGAACAGCTAAAAGACTACCTTTAACAAAGGTGTAAAACAAAGGAAATAAACCAAGTGTAATCTCAATAATGTCATTGTGTCATAGATAATTAGCAATTATCTGTCAAGGAAATTAGTAAACTGACCAAGGGGATGATATATATTTTATTAGTCTTTATGGCAAAATAGAGGATGAAGGAAATTGCTTTCAGGGACTATCAGATCTTACGTAGATGTGTGTGTGTGTGTGTGTGTGTGTGTGCACATACATACCCTTCTGACCTCAAGAATGCAAAAGCAGCTGCTTTGGTAAACACCACATCTGAGTCCAGCAGTAGTTTTATGCTCATTGTTTCTGTCTCTTTTATTTATGCTAGAGAAACAATGCGAGCTAGATGCAGACAGCTCTCTGCCAATAATAGAAGTGTGTTTGCCGGTGAGCCCAAGCAAGTAACAAAGAATTGGAAAAAAATGGATTTGACCTTAGCAAATTAATATAAACAATAACTTCCCTGCACACATCACACACACTCATACACACATACACACACACACACACACACACACACACCATATATGTATAACAGCTACAGTCACAATTTTGGTTAGAAATACTTTTTTTTTTTTTGCTAGAAGACCCCAAATTGTGTTCCCATCATAAGCTTTTAGACCTAACACACAATTTTTAAAATGTGCAGACGTTATAAACACATATACTGTTTGGCAGCTAGCTAAGAAGGTAACCCCAGATTTATATTCCGACCCTTCTGTTTGATGGATGAAGAAACTGGAGTTTTGAAAGTGAGTGACTTGCCCAGGGAATGGGTCTGTGGTACAAACTTGTTTCTCCTGATTCCCAGAACGATGATCTCCTCACCCATTCGTGCTTCCTCTTCGTCTGTGTTGCTTTTCCTATTTGTTGTTCGGTCCAGGTAGTGTACATTCATCATTCGTTGTTTGGGCATACGTGCACTCCTTTTGCAGCTAGTCCTTCAGGGGCTGAGAACTTACTCTGTGTCATCTTGAGGGGTAGAAATTCTAGTCCTAATACCCCATAACAAACCTAACTTTCATAAAATATGACTTTCTGGGAACATAGGTTCAATCTTGAGCTAGTTCAACTTGAAAGGTTTACACATTTAAAAAAAATGATTTTAGTACATTATATATGTTTGTACAAATGCAACTCAGGCCTTATAATAGTTGTTACATGACAGCCAATCTTCAGGCGGGGTTATCGCGAGGTCACCCTAAATCACCGATTCCACTACCACTGTGAGCTGTGTACTGGGCCATGGTAATGCCTCAGAGAGCCCGTCTGTAGCCTGGCAGAACCCCCCATCATGATGCGCAGTTCTATAGCAAATCACTCTTCAATGACAAAGAATTGATTTGATTCTTTACATTACTTTAAATCCATCTGGTTACATGGATGCTTTTGCTTTTTTTTTTTTTTTTTTTTTTTTTGGCTTTCATTGTTTAGATTCAAAGTATATGGTTCTCTACTCCATTTCTACTCTGGTGAGGGACTGTCTCATAAAGTGGTGAGCTCCCCTTACCCCAGAAGCTTTCAAGTAATGGCTTGCTGCCATCCGTGAGGAGTGCCATGCATTCCTGGACTGAATTGGGCCCACAAATAAATGGAGATGAGTAGATTGAGTGCCAACCCCACGGCCGCTGGTTTGGATGGGGTCATTTTCATTTCATTCCCCAGAGCACATAATGAAAGACACAACTTATCTCAGAGCTAAGTTCGAATTGGATAATGGCATCACAACGGGGCAATCATCGTGTTCTAGATTCCTGTGCCCCTGGCTGCTGAGGAGCAACGGAACCAGTGAGGCAGTATTGGTTAAAAATAAGTAAAAAAATAAAAGGCATCCCAGCCAGGAGGGGTCTTGTAGAGCAGGACAGACACGGCTGACAGAGGACCTCGTGGAAGACAAAATGCTACCAGGTTTCTCTTATGGTGGCGTTTGTTTTCTTCCCCGTTCTTCTCCTAGCTTTCTGTTTTTTGCAGTGATGATTTAGTACTTCTGGGGGTAGAGGTTCGATTCAAATAAAGAAAAGTGTATCAGTGAAAGGAGAGGAAATGGAAGACAAAAATAGAAAGTATTGCAGTGAAAACATGTCTTGGGTCAAATCCTAAACTAATTATTATAATGGATTTCGGTTATTTTCAACTGTTCGGCCTTTGTTCATGTGTTGACCAAATTACCTTTCATTCCCAAGAACAGCTGAGCATCACACAGGGAATACCTGTTCCGTCATACGATTTGGTTGAATCCCCCGTTTATATCTTGATGGGAAGACAGACTCTCAAAATTTGAAAAAAATCAGAATCTTCATTTCTTCTTTCTCATCAGCATGCCGATATTGTTTGATCATATTCAGGAACAACAACAACAACAACAAAAAGGCAGGGGTGTGTATCATATGTCAGTACCACAGTCAGCCCTGGGTGCGGGAAGATGAATAATGCCTCGTTCACTGTCCTAGAAGGGGTCACAGCAGATGGGGGAGACAGGACTGGTAAACGGATATTATACAGTTTCAGACGGCAAATGCCGTAACGGGTGCGTAAACGAGATGGTTTCTAAGTTGCTACCCAGTTTGGTTGTGTGGGCAAACTTTCCCTTTTTTCTCCAGCCGCTTCCACCACATTTAACATTACCAACCTCTCATTTAGAGAGGAAACTGAATATCCATTCCCAGGCCCACAAGTTTTGGCCACCCTCGCTTCACTTCCCTATTATCATGAAAGAAGGCCCCAGTCATTGTCAACTGGAAATGAAATGAGGTAGAGAAACGTGAAATTGTTACTGATCCGTAGTAGCTGCGAAGCCTGGAAGGGAGAGACAAAGAATTGTACCTTGGGATTTACAAGTTTATCATCTCTTTCGGAAGATGGAGTTTATCCCAGTAATGAGATAGCGAACGAAACAAGGCCGTCTGTAAGTGCCAGCCGAGTGTTACACAGGAATGTGCGATAAGAATTCAAAGCGCCCGTTTTTCTTGTCAGGTAATTAAAAAGAAGAATGAGTTCTATAGATAAGACCAATACAAGAAAGAAGGTCTCCTAAAAATGTTTGTTTGTTTGGGTACACTTTGATCTATTTGCCCAATTTAGAAAGAAGATAACTGATAGTGTTGATTGCTCTCTCTCACTTCACTCTTACATAATGAGGTTCTCACACAGGTGAGATTAACTAGAAAGGAATGCAAAATATCGCTACTGTGGAGGGACCAATTTTGCCTGAAATTGGTGGATCGTAATGAAATTACAGAGGGACGATTAGTTAACCGCCTTGGACAAAGAGGTGCTCAACTTTAGAAATGGGAGCTGTGACTATAAAGTAATAAAGTTTCCTCGACAAACAAACATACCTGGAATTTTTGCATGGGATGACGTCTCCAACTTTTAAGTCATTGACTGTGCTCCCATTTCTCAAAATCACTTGTGAAGTGGCCTCAGGGCACTTGCTAATCACAGGGATAAAAGCGATCTTTATGTTTAGAGTTATTATTCTTACTTCCAACCTTTGGGGTCCCCATGGTTGCCAGAGCCCCTCACACAACTTCTCTGTCCCCCTTTGTACTGGGAACAGGTCTGATGGGAGTGCCCTCCCCAAATGTTAACCAGGAGGGGGCTCCAAGCCCCAGCCCTGGCTCAGAGGAAATCTTTGCTTTTTCTCCTGGCCCCACCTCCTCATTAACAGACAGAGCAGCTGCAACTTACCCTTCCTGCAATTTCTGTGGGGCCCTTGCACTCCTGGCAAGATGCCGGCCCCTCTGCCGTGGATGGTAGTAATGTGCCCTCCAAGAGAACGTCTGATCTGCAAAGTGTTAATGGCTAAGAACTGGGGGGAAGTCCTTATCCAAAAGCCATCTTTTGATCAAGGAGGGGCCCTCTGCCTCAGAGGAAATCTTTCCTGTTTACAGACTTCTGGGGCCTTTGAAAAGCCTTGGCAGGTTATGGGCCAGGCTCCTTAGCTTTTACGCAAAGGGGCAAACAGGATGAGACCAGGATGGAAACTACATATCATAGGAACCCAGAAGGGCAGGAAGCAGCAACATAAGAGGGAACTCTTGATTAAAAGTATAATTGGAAATGTTCGTGTTAGGTAGGAAGGGGATAATAGCATTAAAATATGTCTGTAGATTTTGTACGTGTTTGTAATAATACAACCATTAGCCCACCTTTCCTTCAGTTGGTTTTTTTTGTCACATTATTCTCCACTTTGGAGAAATCTGATTCCACCCCCCCACCCCCCCCACCCCCCCCCCCCCGCCGCCCGGCCCCGCATGGAGATTCTGCGCTAAGTCTATTTGGGAGAAAACACAATCAAACTACAGTCTTTTTATTATTGTTAATTTCTATGTGAGATGGAACTTGGGAAAGACCTTATTATCCTTCGTAGAATTAATTATTCTAGAATAATTAGGAGATCAAAAATAAAAGAAGTATGTAAAGGATGAGGTTGCTATTTATTCACTATGCTTTTTCTACATTCTGTTCTCCAAGAACGCCATAGATGTTTGTGAGTTCTTTTTAATAAAATGGCGTAGACATTACTATGAAAGGAACAATTTTTTTTGCTTCAAAAAACTCTGTGTGTGTGGTGGTGGCGGCGGCCGTAGTGGCCGTTGAAATCCCCCGTGTGGAGTGGGGATGTCCACGAAACGCCCCACTAATGTTATAATCCCTTTGCTGGCTCCACCCAGCCTGCATGTGACCACGAGCCACACCCACCCAGCTCTACACCCCGCACTACAGGATGAGCCACGATCATCTGTTTCCAGACAGAAGTCGGTAGTAACATGTTTTATAATTGTAGTCCTATGCCAACTAGAGAATAAATTGTCATTACCAGATGGCTCCGTGGTGCAGAAAATGTGCTCGTACAGAATTCTGCATCAGCCTCCTTGACTTGCACCCAGCAGGTGATATTTATGGACTGTTTACAAGTTGCTCACATATGGCATTCTAAAGAGGTTTGTAACTTTTATATGCTGTCATCCAGTTTATTTATTTTATGAAAATCCCACTCCAAAGGTCAGCCTCCCTCTATCTACCTCCCTAACTTCAGACTGGAGGAAAAATCCTGAATGTGATCTCAGGACAGAGTTGCTAAACAAAGAGGCTTTCAAGCCCTCCAAATGTAGTGCTCCCCACACACACGTCCCTGATAGGCTGCTCGTCCTGACTGCAGGCAGAACCCCAGTGAGAATGGGGGTAGCCTCCTTACTTATTCAAATGATACAACATTTGTGTTCTTTTGTGTGGAAATGATTTGTCAGCTTTGGGCTTGGGTCAGCTCATGTGGAGGAGAGAATGGGGCAGGCACCTCGCAGAAAGGAGGTGGCCAGTGTCCTGGGAGGGCATGCAAGCCAGGGGCACTCAGGTGGGCCCAGGCCAGCAGGTAGGAGCCCTTCTGGAATCCTTTCCTGGCCATTGCCCAGAGTGGAGCCTCAGAGTTCCCACGGAGGCAGCGACAGATCTGCACCTGAAAATAGTTCTTCCTGACACAGATGGGCGTTGTTCTGGACATTGGCATTCCTGACTTAATCATCCTCAGTCCAGGTAGCCACTCAAAATGGGTAGAAGTTTTATTCATTTGTAGGTCAATGGAAATAGGACGAAGGTATTTTCTTGTCCTCGTGAAAGCAAACCTAGAGGAGTGACGTTATTTGGTCATTGGAAAGATTTCAATACTGAGACGAACACAGGGTGTCCCCATGGTGGAGGAAAGGGGGAGCAGGCTGCGCAGGAGCCCCGGGGACTGTGGAGATTGCAGACATCTTGGAAGTCATGTCAAGTTCTTCACCTTCATTTGGTAGGAAGTAGGACACAGTAGGAAATTTTTTAGAGTGTGAACTTTCTCAAGTGACTTTTCCAAGTCACACAGGTAATCTTTTCCTTTTCACGTATTTCTTTAGGTAATTAGCATTTAATAACACAGATTTCAGATGGGGGAAAGGGAGAGGTCAGCGGCTCTACAGTCCCATAGGCTCTATCAAGCCAACCAGGATCTGTTTGTGCTGCTTAACCAAACACACCCCTCAGATCAGTTGCCTGCAGCAATTTTCAAAAAATACCTAAAATTAGGCCCTGCCTCAGATATACTGAACTAAGAGACGGGGGATGGCGCTCAAGCAAGGATGGGAGACAATCCCGCTGAGCAGCACAGACAGAGACCTGTCTCAGCACCTCGGCCTCTGACCTGCAGGCCCATATGCTGCACCCAGCCTGCAGGGCAGATGGACCGCTGCTTGGGGGAGCCAGGGGATGGGAGGAAGGTTAGTTCTGGGGGGCAGGGGGCAAGGCTTCTGTGGTGGGGGATGAGGCAGGTTCGGCTTAGCCTCTAGAAAGAGTACGGCTCTGTTTAGCCAGGCTCAGCCACTTACTCTGTGACTTTGGGCAATGTGACCTCATTAAGTCTCATTTCTCTTAAGGACAAAGTGGACGTAAAAATAGTACCTTTGTGGGTTTATCGCAGTACGCAATGAGATTATAGAGGGCAAGCGCCTAGCAAAGTTCCTGGCACGAGTAAATGCTCGTGAATAGTAGTGGTGGTGGTGGTAGGAGTATTCTGATTAGTGGGAAGAATATGGGGTTTACATTCTGGCACCGTTCCAGCCTCAGCCTATAACAAAAACAGCGACTGTTCACGTGGTGTCCACGGTGTGCCTGACGGTGGGTGTGTATCTTTAATCCTCACAAGCACACTGCAAGGTACTGTCATCCCCATTTCACAAAAGAGAAATGAAGCATAAAAAAGGTAAAAGCTCTGGCTAAGATTACAGAACTTGAAGTGGCAGAACAAGGCTTTGAAGCCAGGTCCTTCTGATGCCAACCCACCATACGGTCTGCGATACCCGACCAGATACTGAATTATGGGACCTTGTGTTCCCTTCCAGCTGACCGGAGGAGATCCCAGAGCCCTTGACTGCATGACTGGTCCTAATGCACTTATTTCCTGGGCAGTAACTGAAAAGCACTTGGGATCTTGGGAATTAGGCATGACATAAGGTTAGGGCATTAAATGGGCCCTTCGACTACGAGGTTGAAAATTCATCAGGCTTTTCTCAGGGTGAAGGATGGCTGTGAAGAATGGACAGAGGCTGTGGAGAAGGGTGGGGGCTGCCTGCACACAGCCAGGTCCCTCAGATCCCCCAGACTCCCTTCAGCCTGGGCAGCATGTCCTGGTGAAGCAGAGACTGCAGGAGGCCCGCCTGCATCTCTGGTGGTCCATCCAGTAAGTCCCTGGTCAGTCAGGGCAGAAATAAGTCTAATGTGACATCCACATGCTGCTCCCAGGACCAGGGCTGAAAATAGGTTCTCTTGCAGTTCCCTTTCACCAGCTGAAAAAAATATTTCTAGGGGATCCCAAGATCTTGAAACCCTGCTTGGCTCCAGAAAAACAGGTATACTTTAACGCCTGCCAAAATGAGAAAGATTAATAGGATAACTGAATTTCCACTGTGAACTGAAGTCGATAAGTATATTATTAATAGGAAGATGTAGTACTCATTTTCAAAGACTAATGTAATTCCTGTGAATTTTTTCTTAGAGCAACGTCCAAGAGTCTAATTTTCTAGAGCCATGAAACCAAACTCCATCTGACTATCCCAGTAGCTCACGGAGCCGGCGGCCCTCCGTTTCACCCTCCCCTCCCTCTGCCCTCAGGCCTGCACAATTTAAGGCAGTTAACCCTACCTTGAAACCCAAAGTGTTTGAAGGAAAAGTAGGTTTGCTGGAACAAGGTGTACTTTGACTACATAAGTTGTAAGATTGGAAGTAAAAACTGCAGAGGCCCCAGAAATATTTCAGGATCCATATTTATATTCAGTCGAAATCTAAAGAAACTGAGAAATTCATAGCAAATGGCTTCTAGGAACATCCTTGGAGAAAACTGTTCATTCACAGGCTATAGATGAAATATTCACCCCTTAAAAGTGTGCTGCTTCTTATAATAAGACACACAGCCTGTGGCTGTAACTAAATTTGCCGTAAGTTATATGGCATCACCACAGATAGTAGTGTTTAGTGTTTGGTTTGTGTTACAGATTGTGTGGATTTCCAATCTGTAATTTATAATCAATTTGTAGAGTATTTAAAGTTGCACTGAATGAAAGATTTTTTCCTTGTTTAAACTGGATTATTAGGACTGAAATGCTAATCCTCTCTGAGCTCTGGTGGCCCCAGTAGGTGCCTTCCAGGGAACGGACTGACTTGCCTAAACCAAACTTGGTGTGTAGTCTTGGAGCACTCAGCTTCCAAATCGCCTGTTCCCATCCTACCCCTCAAGCTCTAGAGTAAGAATAGACCCCCCGGGTCACCCCCGGGGCAGTTACTGCTCCAGATCAACCTTCTCGGCTCTGCTGTCTGCATCCAGGCCAACCCCGAGAGTCCAGAAACTTCTTGTCTTCATCAGAGAGCAAGCCTGTTTCCAGATGGCTCTGGGCTGGCTTGGGTATAAGAAGTAGGATTAAGATGAAAAGAATCATTTTTCATAGGTCCACTTGAAGTAACCAAACAGAAAAAGGAGACTCTAGAGAGTTCCAGAACAATCAGACTAACTAGAGAGGTCAATGGACCAAGGGGCAGCCTGCTTTCAAACAGACCTTCTTGTCTGGCTGTCAGTTCCTGTCCTCACTGAAAAGCCTGAGGATACAGCTCAAAGAAAAGTATTTCCCAAACTTAAGGAGTATACTGACCACCCTTTCAAGAAAAGCATTCCCACCAATCTTGAGTGTTGAAAATTATATTTTTATTATATTGCTTACTACATATGTACAGAAAACATATTCATACCTTACTTATGTTTAGCGTTCCCATAGAATAAATAAAATAATGCAAGTTTACACATTAATCCCAACATAACAACAAAACCAAAACAGTCAGATGACAACATCAATTTGACGTGATGAATCATGGCATTTGGCAGAAACAAAATCCCCGTCATTGGGTAACATAATAATAGTATGATGTGTTTGCAATTTTATGCTTTACTTAGTATTAACTTAATTTCCTTGAGTTTCAGCATGATGGACAACCCTTTTAGCTATTATCATGGTCTTTGCTGGTTTTTAAAAATTTTTTGTTTAATTTGTTGTAGCCACTGATGGTGGTTTAAAGTAATAGTGTATTAACAATGGATTAATTTAATGGTGTAGCCCAAAATATTACATTGGAAAATAAATACCTTTGTGATGAAAAGTTCTTTATTGCCTATTTATGTCTAGAGTTGTTACTTGTGAACTACCGCTTATGAATTTCCCAGTGACTTAGACCATGGTGCCAATGGCCAGGATGTCGGTGCTTTGGAGGTCAGTTGTATGTTACTCCCATGTTCCCAGGTGATGGATGACTCACCCATCCCAACCACTTGTATCTGTTTGAATGAATGGGAAGCTTTTGTCCACACAGACAGCCATGCCTTCATATGGTCTGCACTGGGTGCTCATTTAATCATAAACAAATACACACGTGGCCACAGAAAGACATGACAGTGTTTCTTATATGGTGGTTATTTAGGTGATCTAGAACATGTTCACAGTGAAGTTTTTAAAAGATAATCATCAGAAGGAAAACTTAAAATTTTTAAATTCTTTTATAACTGTTCAACACTTGAAGAATGACTGGCCTTGGGTCCAGCTACTCGTGTCTGACATAGTAGAGGTGGTTTCCGGGCAAGTCACAGGCTCTAGACCTTGATCAGAGCTATGATAAAACCAGAGTCAACATGACTATTTTTGAGTCCTGGTGTGTTGTTAATGAAAAGGGCTTTTGAGATCTTCTAGGGCAATCCCTTTAGGTTACAGATGAGGAAACAAAGACCCAGACAGGTCAAGTGACTTGCCCAGCATTACCCCACTGTTTAATGGCAGAGTCCAATTTGGAACTCTGCCCTCCTGACTTTTTGACCTAGGCTCTCTCATCACAGCGCTGGCTTTGGCTGGGCAGTCAACTCCGACAGCTCAGCAGGTTGGTAGCTATGGTGCTGAGGAAATGCTACTTGTTTAATGTGATTGGTTTTGCTCAGATTCAAAACGGATGTTGGTTCTCTCCCAGGTTCATGTACATATAGGGTGAACCCTTCAGGATTTCAAAAGAGTGGCATATTACTGCTTTTCTTCCTCATTAACTTTCCAGTGCTTACTCTTCTGGCCCCTTGTATCTCTCAGCACAGTTACTAGAAATGAGTTTTGCTGAAGCATTATTCTGTAAAAAGATCAAGCCCCAGAATGAGGACTGAGACACATTAGCAGAACGTCAGATGTCACTTTAGACTCTGTTACAATTCTCACATTCTAAGAGCTTATCAGAAGCATTTGGAAAATGTAGGAATCTCACCACTACATAAAACATCACATATACATAAAAACCAGTAAGAGATCAACATCTTATATTGAAAGAAATACAGCGATTTTAACTTGAGGTCACAAACCACACTCTGATTGTATATAAAGTTCTACTTAGTCGAATTTGCTCTCAATGGTATTGTTCAGTGCTAACATGAAGTAAAGAATGTATTTAATTGGTATTAGTGACCTCTTGGTTTGCCTGAAGAAAGAACATTATCCACACCATAACTGTGATGGATAAAAGACTCTACACATTGGGTATGGATGAGTGAAATTCATTCATTCACATGGTAATGCAGAAATTGATAAATCCACAGTATGGTAATAGTGCCACATCCCTATCATACAAATCGGCTATGTTTTAAGGGATTTTTGTGGATTTTGAGCACACCCATGCCTGTGTGTGTGTGTGTTCACTGTTAGCAGATGCCAAGCATTCTTCTTTCAAACATAACAAATATGTTTTCTGTCTTCCTCTGCTGAATGCTGAGTGTGTTTTAATAGAAGCGCTGGATTTAGGAGAGAGAATCCAAAGTCCAATTCTGCTGCTGTCTCGGGGTCGTATGACCAGGAGCGGTCCACAGGGGCTCTGTTTCCTTATCTGTAACATTTAAGAGCAGAGAAGATGCCCTCCAAATTCCCTTCTGTAATTCTTGTTCATGAGTTTTCTTTGTTTCTAGCACAATGAAACAAATTGTGTGTGATTAAATATGCCATCACCGTTACAAAGATGTAACAGTCCACACAGGTTGTGGAAGCACCCTGTTTCTGTTTTCCTCCTCACTAGAAGCCAATTCTAAGGAAGCACCCTGTTTCTGTTTTCCTCCTCACTAGAAGCCAAGATATCTACTAAAGATGTTAGAATCAAAATTGGCTGGGCCAAAAACATTCCAAGGAAGGAAAAGCCTGGAAAAGTCCCTGTCCAGATTACTGTGTTAAAGTTTATATTTTACAAATGTCTCTTATCTTGTCTGAAAAGAAATAGAGAATCTAAGTATTCTGGGATAAAAATAGATTGTGTTATTTAAGTGTATGTGCATGTGTACATTTAAATAAATTGGAAAAAAGAAATTTTCTGAAACTGAAACGAAACAGATTGGAACTGTCTTCAAAAATTTTCTTCAAAGTAGAGGTTACAGAATGCAGGAATAAGTTACTAGGGATGCTGTGGAATTTCTTTCTTCGATGGGTTTTTAAAGTAGGACAGACATGGGGTGTCTGGGTGGCTCAATCCGTTAAGCATCTGACCCTGATTTCAGTTCAGGTCATGATCTCAGGGTCCTGAGATTGAGCCCTGCATTGGGTTCTGCGCTCAGCAGGGAGCCTGCTGGAGATTCTCTCCCTCTGCCCCTCCCCCTGCTCTCTCTCTCTCTGTCTCAAATAACAAATAAATAAGTCTTTAAAAAACATAAATAAAGCAGGACAGACACAAATCTGCTCATCTGCCTCAACTGGATTAGGTTCTACAAATGAACTCAAGTCTTTCGATGTTCATTTCCACTAAGATGCTCAGATGCCTTTCTCTGCCCATTAAGATTCAGGGTCAAAGTCAGCACAGTGGCACATGCATAAAAAACTTAATTTTCTCTCTATTTGTAATTAAATATTAACTGAGCCCATCAGAATGCTTGAAAACATGTATTTTTTTGAGTGGAGATTTTAAAAATCACTTTGCTTAGTGTTCAAAATATGCTAGAGATTTAAGAGAGCCCACAACTGCAGAATTCTGATCTTCAAGAAAAATCGGGACAGAAATAAATTTGTAGAGAAAGTTCACATTCTTAAACTGCACAAGTGAGAAACATATTTGGAAACTCTGTGGAAAAGTAGTAGATAGAGAATCAGAAGACCTGAGCCTTTAGATGCTAAAACTTACTATTCCACCTCTCTGTCTCAGTTTCCATATTAAAAAATAAGGAGATCAAACCAGACAATTTTGCAGGTCATTTCAACTTGAAAATAGATATATATAATCTTCTCTCTCGTCCTCTCTCTCTTTTTATACACACACACACATACACACACACATATATGACTATATAACAATATATAAAACATATGTGCATGTAGATATATATAAAATTCTTCTAAATTTTGTCCCCATTTAATTGACTTTCTGCTTCCAGGAAACACTCTATGACCTATGTTTTAAATGTTTATTATAAAGGAGTTTGCAAGCTCTCTGAGTTTTCTCCAGAATTCACACCAATGCACTTTTGAAGATTCTATTTGCATCTACTCTATGTGCCCCCACTAATGTCTTACTGCACTCCACGTCTCCACAACACAGCTCTGTTTAGTGGCGCGCTATGGTTGCTGTTGTTCCTAGTTGTCTGGAAAAGTCTTGTCTCCAAATTACAATGGCTTTCTTTTTTCTTGCCCTGAAGCAACAAATGATGGGAGAAATATGTATATGTTTCTGTTCTTCAGAGTCAGAGCTGCCTCAAGCATAGAATTCTTAACCCTCTAGTTTATTCCAAATGCAATGAATCACTAAGTAAATGAGAACCACGGGCTGCATATCGGGCAATCGTGTAAGTTAAATTAATTTTTAGAACCAGATTGCATTTGTTAAGCCGGGGCTCTTAATGTGTGCCGACAAAAATGTCCAATCAGCCTACCAAGGTGCCAGAGACGTATTGCCCAGATAATAGCTGAAAATTTGAACTTGGCAGTTTTATGGATTGGTTTGTATCTAAAAAGCAGGCAGCTTTTAAAAGCCCTGAATAAACATTGCTTTCTGTGGACACCTATGGCGTAACTATTTATAAAAGTACCCAATCATTTTTCCCCTCCTAAAAGTGCTATTGGCAGAAGAGGGCTTGGTATTTAATCCATAACCTGCAATGCACTGCACCCTACAGTGGCAAAGAACACACAGAGCCAGAAGAAAGGGATCAAGAAAGCATTAAAAATGTCAGGCCACAAGACCATGTTTAAATTATTAGGTGAGATGCCGTCCTGCATTTAACAATGGCCCAGCACACCTCGAGGCCCAACTTCCTCTCCACTTGCTCTGTTTTGATGGGTTATTGCAATCTGTTCTGAAATTGAATTTCAGTTTGTTTCAATAGCATTTTGCAGTAAATAAGGGTGACTCTGGTATCTTGTTTGTGAATCTTGATGTAATAATCAGAGGTAATTGAAGCATGCACAAGCCACAGAGACTTATGACATGTTTTTAAACAAGTATTGACTGATATGAAACTAATTTAACAAAAACTGGAAATCAGACTCCTCTGAGAAGGCGTGCACAGAATACAGGGTCTGTTGCAGTTGGACTTTTTAGAGCTGGCCTCTAAAAAACAGCTTGTTCAAGTTTCCTTACCTTTCCTGAAGGAGTTTAGGTGCAAGTTACTGGCAGGCAAGGTTGTGACCCCACGGATAGGGCTAATCATTTGACGACCAGAATTAATCATTTGTCAGTCCTGTGGTTTGGATTAACTGGGGTCGGTCATCCCCTACTGCCTCGGTGGCTCCTATGGATAAGAAAATCTCTTGGTGTCAGAGGCACACAAAATCAACTCCAAATGGCAACATTTTGTGTAAACCAGCACAGCTTTGGAATCTTTTTATTTTGTAAATTAATTTTCTTTAGATAAGATTGCAATCTTTTGTATTTATGTTCATGCTTACACGGTTATATATACATATAGACATATCCCATAGAAGCATTATATACATTCTCACTTGCAAAGTGCCCGCTGGACTTATATTCCATTTTAATGCTAGTTAGATACTAAAAAGGAGAAATAAAAGAACAAAACCTGTAATTTACATCTCTAAGCCTTAGTACAGACAAAGATTATTAGAACAGGTCGTGCTATTCTCCTTAGGCTCTGGATTTAAAGCGGGTGAAAAGCATTTGAGGATCAGAATTTGAAATTCAAATGATGAAAAAAATAGTCTAAGATGTTGGCTTCCACAGATACTGACCTTACGTACAAATGGTGGTGAATTTTTTTGTTCATGCACTAAAGAGAAGAGAATGGATTGTGTATAGTTCACTCCGAAGATTGGTGATAAAGTCTCTGAAACCTTTTGCTGCTTGTCCCCTAATTGAAGGAAGTAGAGGAGACGGATAATGCAGGGAGGGAACATAACGGGAAGAAAATAATTAGCAGCTTCATTAGGCAAATTTTACCATTTGAGTGTGTTTCTAGCACACACTAATGTCAGTTGCATTGAGACTTTATGCGGAGCAAATGTCCTTAAAAGACAATGAATTAAAACATAAAATTTGAAATGCATCAATGCCACCCTTATCGGTAACACTGCCAGAGATCCCAGAAAAGTTGAGATCTAAACAGTTTATTTTTCTAAATAGAAATCTTGCAGATGTGGACCTCATTAGAACTATCATTCCACCTGTGGAAACTGAAACAGGATTGACAGAGTGACTAGGGATTTATAGACGTAATACTTATTATCGCTAATAGGAGTTAGGTACCCAAATCCCAGGATGATAGATGCAACTATGCCCTTAAGTGTTTGGTATGCTCTTCAGCAGAAGTGTTGTTGTCATGATGGCTATTTTAATAAGGTTTCATGTAATTGGAACAAAAGCAGAACCACCCAGTGTCTTTGCGTTTTCCCCAAAGTGATTTATATCATTTGTAGAAAAAATTTCTGAAAGGGTAAGGCGTTTTCCTTCACAACCATTTAGTAAACAAGTTAGAGGATTCAGTTTCAATGTTGTTAAAATCAATACGGAAGAGTTGGACTACCTGAGTTATGTGATGTTTATTCTGGTTTTTCTTGTTTATTCATTTTCTCCGTAAGCATGAACTTTTTTCCCAGGAACAGTTTTATTTCTGATTCTCATAAAAGCCCAAGATAAATAGACATATTTTCTACCTGCAAGAAGGATGATTGGGGTGCCTGGGTGGCTCAGTCAGTTAAGCATCAGACTCTCGATTTCAGCTCAGGTCATGATCTCAGGATGGTGAGATCAAGCCTCTGCATCAGGCTCCACACTCAGCGTAGAGTCTGCTGGAGATTCTCTCTCTCCCTCCGTCCGCCGCTCCCCCTGTTCCCGTGTGCTCTCTAAACAAATAAGTAAATAAAATCTTAAAAAAAAAAAAAAAAAAGAAGGATGATCTTATCAGGGAAAAAAACTACGGCATGGCAGCACCTAAACAATAATTCCAGTGCAACACTGGGCAAACATAATTAACTGGTCCATACTGACTAAGTTAGGGCTCCATAAACTCAAGTGGAGGAAACATTTACAGGTGACTGAGTATAAGAAAAGCCTCACAGAACAGATGAACCTTGAATTGGGCTTTGAAAGAATGGAATTTGGTTCTGCAAAAATAAGAAAAGAGAAACTTCTAGGAAACTTGATGCCAGAACAGTTCTGTGCAGTTATTCTTAGGTGAGGGGCATCAGGGCAGCTGTCTCTGACCTTTGGAAGAGCTGGTACCATCCCAGGGGTGGTGACTGGGCAGAGGCTTCAGTCCCCACAGGACTTCCCCACAGGACTCACCGGGGGAAGCCTCTTTCAGTTTGTGCCTTAAAACGAAAACCCTGTAACTAATACCTGGCCATGCATTTGACTACAAGTCGTCCTTTCTATTTTCCTTTTTACCCTGCCATTTCTCTACTAGGATTCATATTTTATCTTTTTCCTTTTTTAAGGTCATTATCAAAATTTGTTTTATCTACATTCAAACACTGTTTTCTTTTCCTTTTTTTTTTTTTTTTTTTTAAGATTTTATTCATTTATTTGAGAGAGGGAAGAGTGAGAGTCAGAGGGAGAAGCAGACTCCCCGCTGAGCAGGGAGCCGATGTGGGGCTTGATCCCGGCACTCCAGGATCATGACTTGAGCGGAAGGCAGACACTTAACTGACTGAGCCACCCAGGTGCCCCAAACACTGTTTTTCAAAAGTCTGGGTTAGAACATAGAGGGAGATGCTCCATGTTGTTTGCAGCCCTAGGAGAACCTGGCTTCATGCTACCGTGAGCTCTGAAGTTTTGAATGAGCAGAGTGTGTTCAGGAGGCAGTAGAAAACACGTTACTAGAGAAATGTCATCTAGTTATCTTCAACTGGCACGACTTTTTTTTTTTTTTACTTCCTCTCTAGCATCCATGTTATTGGTTCACTTCCAGGTCACTGACAGTGAAGTCCAGAGCCAAGGATGAGGAGTTGGCTCTGTCTATACCACCACTCATCTCCTTGACTCTATTCCGGGCACTTCTGTGTGACTCTAGGTGAACAATTCAGGAGTTAATGCAGCGGATTCATTAGTCAATTCAGTAAAGAATCGCCTGTGATACCAGTGGTTTAACAAAATCGACAAGCTATTCTAGTCGTGATGTGGACACAGCTGCAGTAAAGACACGCTCACATGTCGCAGGATACTATCTGTTCACTTTGTCCTTTCAAGCCTATATAACAATGCCAAGTCTGAAAGCTCTCTCAGCTTTTCAAAAAAGAGAACTACATAAATATAAACTATTATTTTTTTCACCAAAAATTATATATACATATACATATACCACACAATGCTAAGAATACTTTCCTCCTTAATTGCAAAGTGTAATGGGAGTAAAAATCAAAGCTTTTGCTAATGGTCTACCATTTGTACAGAAAATTTCCATTGAACAGATCAATATTATTGCTGTTCAAACATTTACACAGTCTGTGTTTAACATGTCTGTCACCCATTAAAGGGAAGTATTTTTGCAGACATTGGATTTTAAAGAAGAAAAATTAGAAAAACATCAAATTGAAGTTATTATTTTTAATGATTGCCAAACCCAACATTATTTCTGCTTTGATAGTATTTGAACTGTTAACCTATGTTTCTGGAGTGTATGTTCATCAGTGAATAATTAGGGAGGAATTCAGTAGTAAGTAACCGATATAAAGGCCATTTGACATATAAATTTACAAAAGCCTATTTTAAGGTTAAAAAAAATAATGAAGTCTATGTATGTGCTTAATTAGTGAAAATGGGTATTTGGCCTATGTCTGGCAAGGAGAATTATTACAACCTGTCATTAGGAAAAGTATCCTGAATCAATGACATTTTTACCGTACAGCCATAATCTTACTATATTACACACACACACACACACACACACACACAAATGTTAAAGGGACTATCAGTTGGCATGAAATTACATAGTAGTATGAGGAGGAAGGGAGTAAGAGAAAATTCATTCTAGAAATTTAACAGTTACAAAAATAGGAACATTCTCAGTCCAGAATTTGGAGTTCTTGGCTGGTGTGCCTAGTTTGTAAAAGAAGCATCAGCAGAATAAGTTAAATTCTTTCTCTGGCATCAGAAAGCCAACCCTCAAAATGGATGTGGAAAATGCTTGTGTTAAATTGTCACCCAGGCGTCTCTCTGGCCCTCTGGGTCCTCCATGGGGAGACCCAGATCAGCCCTTCCTCTGCCTTGCACCTCTCTCCATTACCTGGGTCCTTGCTCCACTGAACCGATTTGTCATTCCCATGGCAAGACCCTGCGTCAAGACTGCCGAGTCCCAAGTCAGTAAGAAGGGCAGAGGCTGGAGAGTGTGGGAATGGAGGGAGAAGGAAGGCACGGTGGGCTGTGGAACAGAGAAGAATACAAGTCTAGCCACCTACCCTGCCTTTTGCAGCACAGCCACAACTCCAAGCCCCCACAACAGTTACAGAGCCTTTGAAATACATCAAAGTGCTCACCAACCTTGTCATTGCTAGAAGAAGGTTGTCTGGACAACCTTTGTGCAATTAGAGAAGTGGTCTTCTTACTTATCGATGGTTTTGCCTGTTTTTAAAAAGTGTCAGCCTCATATATTGGTTCTTTAATTTTTTTCTCTTCTTACAATACCAAAAACGTTAGAAACGTTAGGGTCACAATGCTTATCCACAGATATCTGAAGGGCTCTCCTATGGAGGAGTAATTAAATGTAGTCTTAGGATAACGATGGAAGCTACACTAAATACTGAAGAAACATTTATTGAGGGAACAGAGCCAAGGCCAAGTAATGAACACAGTAATCATCAGGGCGCCAAGGACGGAACGAGCTATCCTCTCCGGACTCATGTGCCTCCTCTTCCTATAGGTTTTGGAGCAAGGCTGAGCATTCCCCTAGTAGGATTTTCAAATCAGAAGCAAACCCAGATGAACATAAAGACCCTCTCTCATCATCTCCTCACAAATGAGAGGTAGTGGTTTGTTTTTCATCAAAATACAGTAGAATGGAGGGGCGCCTGGGTGGCTCAGTTGTTAAGCGTCTACCTTCGGCTCAGGTCATGATCCCAAAGTCCTGGGATCGAGCCCTGCATTGGGCTCCCTGCTCAGCGGGAAGCCTGCTTCTCCCTCTCCCACTCCCCCTGCTTGTGTTCCCTCTCTGGCTGTGTCTCTGTCTGTCAAATAAATAAATAAAATCTTTTAAAAAATACAGTAGAATGTACTGGCTCTTCTGCTAACTGGATTTGAAATATTGTTCCAGTCCTCTTAAGTGTTCTGGGCTTTAGCTTTCTCATCTATAGACTGCAATATTGGTCTACTGTCCCTTAGATCTCTTCCCACTGTACAATTTTGCTAGTTCCATTCATGGTGGTCACCGTAACGTGAACTACATAGTAAAAACCAGGACATTCCCAATTCCCTGCTCTCAGAGAAGCAAACTGGAGTAATCTATGCCAAGGGCATCTGTCAGGCACGGGCCAGCCTATTTTACCAAGTATAGGCAGTCTTCGGTATCAGCATTGTACTTGTTTAGTTAGAAACAGTTGCTAAAACAGTTCTCCAAGCACTGATTAAAATTAAATTCCTAACATCTAAGGCAGAAAAGAAGAAGGAATTAGGTTGCCAAATTTATCTCCGTCTTCTCTAATTTGTCATCACATACAAAATCGATTCCCTTATGAATGTTTTATTACTGCTGACCTGTGGCTAGTACAAAGTCAGTGACTTTCCAAAACAGGACATTGAAAATATTTTCTGATGAACACTTGTTCCACAGGTATTCTGTAATAAAAGAGTCTTAAGACCAATGGGATAGGCATATGTTGGGTTAAATCAAGTTAAATCCAGGTTTCATACCTGTGGGACTCCTCAGAGCTTTTAATATACTGACATAAATTGTGAAGATTCGTAAAAGGAACATTATGACATGTAACATTCCCAAGTGATTTGGGGGAAAAAAAAAACCCTATTTTTTCCTTGAAACATTTCATAAGATGAGTATTCTGGGGAATACATTTTAGGACCAATTCTCTACTATTTCTACTTCTTACTACCAAAAAAAGGGGGAGGCGCCTGGGTGACTCAGTTGGTAAAGCATTCAACTCTTGATTTCAGTTTAGGTCATGATCCCAGGGCTGTGAGATCAAGCCCCACATCACACTCTGCGCTGGGTTTGGAGCTTGCTTCAGATTCTCTCTCTCCCTCTCCCTCTGCCCTCAACCCCTCACTAGTACATGCATGCACTCTTTCTCTCTAAAAAAAAAAAAAAAAAAAGCAAACACAACAGATTGGGAAGTGATGAAAACAATAATATGATCTATGTAATTTGCCATTACTAGAGAAAAAAGCAATCAGAATTCATGAAATATCTGAAATGGGTATTTTTAATGTAATATGACAATTTTAAGAACTTAGAATGTTTTAAATAAGTTTTCCCTGGAAGGATTCTCAAGGGGCCTGTTTTATTGTACATTTGTAAGCAAGCACTTATTTGTCCCCAAATAATTCAAGAACTAAAATGCTGAAAAACCACCTTGTGATTTTACACCATCAATTCTCTTAAGAAACCTTTATTTATAGATAAAGTGCAGTAAACTTGAGCCCTCTACATTAAAAGAAGAAATTCATTTCAAAGAAATTAAGCTGTTTAAATATAGTGAAATGTTAAATCGTTTTATGTATTCTGGTTTGTAATGCAAAAAAAAAAAAATCACTTTCCTTATGGAATAATTAGTCAAAGCAAGGAAGGTAAAGCACAAGCTTCTCTCTCCTTTGCCTACCTGTCTTGTTTTTACAGCTGAGTCTTTAGTGTTATCAAGAGGAAATTTTTTATGCCTTTCTCTAGCTTACGTTGTACTAAAGAGAAGACTGTATTTGGAATCCTCCCTTTATGCTCCCTTTTATTTTTAATGAACTTGACCATAATCCCTTTTCCTTTTTGTTAAGCTTGCCATAAAGATACCTTAGGGTCGGGGAGTACTTTAGATGGTAGGTCTGAGATTGTCTGATCTCCCCATTGAGTTAAATCCATGCTCCAACCACAGAGCCATTTCGGCGAGCTGACCCTCTTTGTGCTCATATGGTTAAACTTAGGTGGTGTTCCTGCTCTTAGGCTACTGGCAATGTTTATGGCCACTGCTTTCTTTTCTTCTAAACACACAATTACTCCTTAAAGTCTGTATAAATCATGAGGCCGCCTAGGTCATTAAAATCCTTTCTTCCCTCCATGAGCTCACTCCTAACACACAGATTGTTCAAGTCTTGCTCCTATGCCAATTAATTACTAAGTCTGTCATGCAAGTCAATGATAAGAAAAAACATATAAACTAATGTTTAGGCCAGTAACCAACGAGTCTCTGAATATTTTGTTTTTTAACTGAGTTGCATGTTGTAATATAGAAAAAAAGCCCTAGTTGACATTTAAAGTATTTTATGTCCACAGATATACTTCTCATTATACAATTTTTTCTCCGTATTACAAATTGACTTGGGGTTTCATAATACATGCTTGCTAGGTAGTAAAACTAGTAGTGGCCCAGTCATGTGCAGCTGATACACCTGCCTTTTGAGTTAATAGAATTTTAAATAATGAAAATAAATAGAACAAATACTATAAACATGGATGCATCAGACTCTAAAGATGACTTAATTGCAAATAGTATGCTGCTTTCAATAAACATTAGGGATTAAGGAAAAGGTAGATCTCCCTGTGACATGATCTATTTTTCTCATGTGCATTTCTTTCTAGTATCATCAATGCATTAGGCTAAAAGATTTGTGTTTCTTGGTTATGGGTAGATTGGTGGTTTGTACCCTGAGTAAACTTCAGGGTCTGCTGAACAGAATAGCAGAATTCCAACTTCGGTCAGTGTCCCCTGCCCAACTTAAAATTCAACTCAAGTTTGCTTTCACTACTGGTGTCACTAAAAGGAAAAGAAATCTAATCTGTGTCACTAGACCCATTTTTCTTCAGCATTTTTTTCTTTTCACTTTTTCAGAAAAGATGGGTGGTCATTTCAGGGTAAGGGATTTCTGCATTCCAGAATGAATAATCTCACCTACCTGACACCAAAATGGGTCTACTGTAATTACTGCCCCCCCCAAAAAAAAGAAAGAAAAAGAAAAGAAAAACCTTTAAAAAATGAATATTTGCCAACTTTAGTTCCTGCAGCTTTAATTTGCAAACTACCTAGATCCCCACTGAATAATTACTAATTAATCAGGAGGATATTTTAAAAATTACTGTAGTTAGCACATTAGGTCCTATAGTCTAAAACAGAATTATTGCTTTATTTATTTTTCCAAAGGATGAGAAAGGAAACTTGAGGATTTTGATGTTGTGACACCATCAGCCAGAGTCACTGCCTTTCTAGAATGGGCAGTTTCACTCTGGGTGCTTCTATCATACCTAATAATTAAGGGGGCTTTTTGAGCAAATTCAGCACTGCCTGCTGATAGCACTAATCCAACTGCAGATCATTAAATCAGTTGGGTACATCAGTGAAAACACTTAACAGATTTAGTGATTTAAAAAAACATATCGTGGTTATATATAAATTGATTTCTTTAATTCCATTATTGACAGTGTCTTTAATTGATTGATTTTTGGTGGTGGTACTGGAGCAGGACCTACTGTCATTCCAAATAGTACTTTTCAGAATAACAGGTTCCGGTCATATTCTGAGAGTTAGCCATCTGACTGACAGTTCCCCCTGGGAGCGGACAGGAGCTACAATTCCTGCACCAACTCGACTACAGTCGGTTTTGAACTGGGTAGTATACCTTTTGGAAAACAAAACTGTGCTCCCCCTTCTTTCTATGTCTTCGTCTCTTTCCTTCTCCCGCATTCCACCCTCACTTGGGAAGGGACATCAAGCCCTGTAAAGGCCATTACATACATTATGTCATCTAATCCTCTCTATCAGCCTGTAGGTTAATTATCATGTTGACCATTTTACAGGTGAGCAACTGAGGCTCACAGAGGTTGGTTAGTGACCTGCCCAAGACACTCAGCTGGCCAGGGTCAGAGTGTGAGGACTTGGATCATAGTCATCCCACTTTGACTAAGTTGACTGCCTGGTGGTCAGGCAGGTGGCACTTCCTTGCCTCATTGGCCCCTTTGACACTTTGTAGGAGGTCAAATATAGTGACACTTCTTGATAGATCAGAGGTGCAGGAGTGGCTCCTGAAGTTCAGAGCCTCAACCAGAACACAGTCCTTCCTGCCCCAGCTCTCTCAAGCAGACCATGTTAAAAGAGGCTCAGTTAACTTAAAAAAAAACACAAAATTATTCCCTGTGGACAGCTGAGAGGAGAGGAGCGGAGAGAATATCCTTTATAGAAAAAAAAAAAAACTTAAATATATAAGGATTTAAAATAAGTAAGAAGGAAGTAAATGTGTCCAAAAAGCCCCCTCTGTCACTTCCTGATGGCTTGACTTGCTATATAAACCCATCTTGAGACAGTCCATACAAGTAATTCCTTTTTTTTTCCCTGAGAACAGTGGAAAGTTGGCAAGAAGTAAAAATTCTCTATGAAACAGGGAGGCGAACAAGTTGTAAATGATGTTAATATCTTCCAGATGGCACAGTTTAACTTGGGAACTGAATTTATTGTAATTAAAGGCATGTGAATTTTTCTATAAATACTGAACTTCGCAAATTTGACACTGGAAGACTCCATCACTTCTAGAGCATAGTTGTTTTAAGGGAGGCCTTGCTTCTCTTCCATTTAAAATGCATCATTAGATTTCATAATCTGAGTTAAATCATAGAAATATTTTCCCATGCGAAAGACTTTTTTTATCTTCCATGCCAATAAATCTTAATTACGAAGTGAGATTCCTCAGAAATGAGAAATTTAAACTCTAAACATTTTCTATTAAAATTATGTATTTTGACCATTATTTTACACCACATGTCTTGAATTCCTTTATGTATTTATTTTTAAATTAAGCTATTATCACTTTTCTGTCTCCAGACATATGTGTTGGGCAATCTTGGAAGTTCTGTTTTTGCTTCAATCAGGAGAATCTGGCTCACTCCAGAACCTTGCTTTCCTTTACACTGCAAGCAATGCTTACAGGCTCAGAGCTCCCAAACCAGCAGCCAACATGACATGAGAACATGAAAATTACTTGCACGATTACTTCAGTTTTCTAATCCCGCCCTTAGTCTTACCCTGAATCTACTAGTCTCTGCTCTATCGGGTGATGCAAGTGGATGATCCCTCTTGGCTTTGGTTTCTACTGCGGCTTCCAAGCTCCAGGTGTCCTACCAGAGCTTGGTCTGTGTGGTAGGCAGAATTCAAAAAAGGGCCCCCAGGATCTTTAGCCCCTGGGATGCACACACCTCCTCCCAGTTATTCATTAATACAGGGGCTGCTACAAAGGGATTTTGCAGATTTAATTAAGTTACCAAACCAGCTGACCTCAAGAAAGGGAGACTATTTTAGATGAGCCTGACCTAATCAGGTGAACCCTTAGAAAGGATTGAGGTTTTCCTGAAGAGCATGAGGCATGAGAAGAATTCATTGTGAGGCAGATTTTCTGCTGTTGGCTTTGAAGCTGGAGAGGGCCATATGATGACAAATGCAGGTGGTCCGTAGGATCAGTCCCCAGCTGACAGCCAGCAAGAAAGTGGGGAGTACAGTCTTGCAACTGCAAGAGACTGAATTCTGCCTTAACGGTGTGGGCTTTGACAAGGACACCAAGCTCAAGATAAGAACACAACCCTGCCAACAGCTTGATTTTGGTCTTGGGATACCCCGAGCGAGGACCCCCAGCCAAACCATGCCAGACTTCTGCACTATGGAAATGGGACCTAATAAATGTGTGTCATTTTAGCCCTTCCATTTGTGGTGATTTGTTATGCAGCAGTAGGAAACTGTCTATTACTTGCTGGACGTTTATTGCCTCAGTTTCTCTCCTGTGCTGGTCTATGCTGGTCTTGACTGGCAATGACCCATGGCAGCCCACGGGATCAACTGTCATCCCTTTGCACTGTTGCAGGGAGAGCCATTTAATATCTCTTTTAATTTTACTCCAGTAAAACTTTTTTCTTTAACATTTTCTTTCTTCACTTTCGTAATGCCTCATTTCCTGGGACTGTTAACTCTTGTACATATTATTATGTTACTATCTAGACTATTAATCATCAGTTTTCTATAGCTGCAATAAAGTTATGGATATTCATTATTATGACCCTGAGGCATCACAAAAGCTTAAAGATGAAAATTTTAATGTGTGAGATTAGCTTTATGAGTTTTACTATACTCTGATTATTGAGAACAAGTTATCAACTACCTACATATAGAAACTCTTACTCTATGGAATCAGCAGAGTCACCTTCTGGAAAAGATGCTAGGGAGACTGTATTGTGTTGGGATTTCCTGGAGGAGAATTATCTGGAAGCCTGTAGACAAGTGCACGATTAACACCATGTGGGCCTTTGAGGAGGACAATGAGAAGACAAAAGACAGAAGTGTTTGCAACAGTTCTTTTGTTCTGAGAGAGGTGAGGGGGTTGGCATCCCATTTACAGTCACTGGAGTTGGTTACGGGAGAGATGGTTTGGCTTTGGTATATCCAGCAGCCGCTGAGCCAAGCTCCCTGTTTTCTTTAGCACCAAGTACTTCCCAAGCTCTGTGGCACGGGCCCAGCTAGCCAGGGTGTCCTCCTTGCACTCTGGAACCTGTCCTCTGTACTGAGGAACTCCGGGGCGGGGAAATGGAAATGCTGATAACATGTTACTCTCCTACAGTGAATGGGGTCACCAGTATGGCAGGTAGCTACCCCCGCTGAAAAACACCACCTCATGCCCTGACAGTGTCAAGAGCATGTTACTTAGTGCAAATAGGCATAAACACATAATAAGTATAGATATGGTTAGGCTATGGACTAAAAGTTAGGGGTGCATCAAAAGGATAACTAGACTTGGGATGTATCAAAAGAATTGCCAGAAAAGAAGTAAGGGAGACTGAATTTTAGAAAGGGTCAATACAAGTGAAAAGGAGCGCTAGTTCAAAGACTAATGTCCTACAGTCTTGCTTATAATAATACACAGTGTGCATACAGGAAGAAAAAAAAATATATATATATATATATGAAAAAATATGTATCTTTAGGAAGGTATTTCCCATTATTTTAATGGGGGGAAAATTACTTTCTAAACTTAGAAACAAACCTTAAAGGGGAATATGACAAAATAATAAACAAAGCAGTATTTTGTCTATTGTACAAATTTTAAAATGTTGTCAGATTCAGAATGGCTTGCATAGACATTGGCATTTGGTAGAACAGGCCAGGTCATAACCCAGGCTCTGTGTTCCTCCGAAAACGTGGAGGACTCTCTGGCCAGGCCCTCTCCCTGCTCTGAGTTTGGGGTGTTGCCTGTGACCTCCTCCAGGAGGGGGAGTGACCCAGGCCGGCTCCAGCCCCCCCACCCACCCCAGGGCCTGCCCTTCCCACTTAGCCATCCCAGGGAGCGCAGCCCGGCCTGCATAACCCGGGCTCCGGCCCCGCCCCATCCTCACTGGAGCCATCTGTGCTCAGGCGCCACATGCTGGCACTGGGAAGAAACCCAAATTCCAGCTGGTCTTCGGCACCCCTCCCCTGCTTCATGTCGATTCTCTACTGCCCAGCCTGGGCTGGGCTTCTCATCACGTCGTCCCTGAACATCCAGCCGAGCGGGAGGACAACGACCAGGACTAGGATAGCTCTAGAAGGAGGCCCATTCAATGGTCACCATCAATTCCACTGCAACTTTCCACTCATGTGACTCCCTGGGGGCCAAGGGCTCTCTCTGTCTCTGTCTCTGTCTCTGTCTCTCTCTGTCTCTTACATACACACACGCACATAGACCTCTGCACACCGAAGGTGTCTGTGTCTATAGGTCTAGTGCACTGGTACAAAAAATCAATGAAATATTAGTTGATGTGTCATGTTTCTAGCAACAATGACCAGTTACAAAATGAATTGAGTTGTGAATGAATAATTCTAAATTAATAAGGTCGTACTCATCCTCTCCACCCCCCAAAAAATATGTATGAAAGGGAGTAACAAGAGCAGAAATTGGAATCAAATTTGCCCAAAAGTAGGCAATGTCGAAAGGATACAAATTACTCCATCTCTATGCCTCCCCCCAGTGTTTCCCCAAGGCTGTGCTCCCTCTGGGCTGCCGCCTGACAGGTGCCTTCCTGGGATCACCGGACAGACTATGGTAGACAGTACACCTGACAGCACTTTGTAACACGGAAATTACTGTACAAATGGCAAGTGTTACTGCCACCATTTCAGACAGTATAAGATCAAATCTGATTCATTTTAACATTCGAGTACAAAAAATAATAATAAAATTTTTAAGTGCTGTGAATTGTGTAAGACTGTTGAATCACAGACCTGTACCTCTGAAACAAATAATATATTATATGTTACAAAAAAAAAAAAAAAAGATAGCAGGGAGGGAAAAAGGAAGGGGGGGAATCAGAGGGGACGACGAACCATGAGAGACTATGGACTCTGAGAAACAAACTGAGGATTCTAGAGGGGAGGGGGGTGGGAGGATGGGTTAGCCTGGTGATGGGTATTAAAGAGGGCACGTTCTGCATGGAGCACTGGGTGTTATATGCAAACAATGATCATGGAACACTACATCAAAAACTAATGATGTAATGTATGGCGATTAACATAACATAATAAAAAAAACACTAATGATATATTGTATGGGGACTAACATAACATAATAAAATAAAATTAAATTAAAAAAAAATTTTTTAGGGCACCTGGGTGGCTCAGATGGTTAAGCGTCTGCCTTCGGCTAAGGTCATGATCCCAGGGTCCTGGGATCTAATCCCGCATCGGGCTCCCTGCTCAGCGGGAAGCCTGCTTCTCCCTCTGCTTCTCTCTCTCTCTCTCTCTGTCTCTCATGAATAAATAAATAAAAATCTTAAAAAAAATTTTTTTTTAATTTTAAAAAGGCACACAGAGACTTTCCTTGATCTAGTTGTTTAAAAAAAAAAAAGAGGTAAAGCCTTTGATTTACTTCTAAATAAAACATAAAAAATAGTGTCTTCTGACCGAGAAATAAAAAAATTATTAGCTAGGCAATAAGGTATTGATTTGCTACTTTATATATAGGTAATTAATAATCTTCAAAATAACTTCTATTTGGTTACAAAGGAACACTTACTTGGGGTGCCTGGATGGCTCAGTTGGTTAAGCATCTGACTCTTGATCTCAGCTCAGGCCTTGATCTCAGGGTTGTGAGTTCAAGTCCCACATTGGGGTCCATACTTAAATAATAAATATAAATAAATAAATAAATAAATAAAGGAACACTTACCCATTGTAAAAATTTTGAAAAATACAGAAATAACTAAGGAACATCATCTCACTACGCAGAGATAATCACTTATTCACACGGCTCGACATACTTCCAGTTCTTTTTCTGCATATGACTAGGAACTGAGAATATACTGTAGATAGGGGTTTATGTTCTGATTTTTCACTTAATGATATCATTAACATTTTTCCTATGTTATAAAAAATATTTTATTGAATAGGCTTTTTAATGACTGAATAATATTCCATGATATGACTGTATATAAATTTCTTCTTGTTTTCTTCCTGCCTGCCTTATGTCCATTTTCCCCCCATTATTCTAAATAAAGCTTCAGGCATTGGTTTTGCATAAATATTTGACATTATTCCAGGTTATTTCCTTTGAATGGATTTCTCAAAATTGCTTTTACTAAATAAGAGGCTATGAACCTTGTAAGCCTCTTCATATATCTTGATTAGGACACTGCAAGCAAGCCAGAACTTAGGGGTGAATCTCATGTAAAATCGCTCAGAAACACAGATGCAGACTAATTGGCTCCTCTTAGCTCCATCATTGTATATTTTTATTTCCAAATCCTCTCTCTAATGCTCTGAGAGTAAAATCTGTTCTCTTCTGGGGAATATGTAAGGTAATTCTTGGACAGTGGCGTAGTAATCGTTTACAGGTTGTTCAGTAGGGATAGCTATTAATGCCTGGTGCAAAATAAACCAAAGATCCAAAGAAACACATTTTTGCAGGTGAAAATTATGTTAGCCAACATCATTTCTCACTCTGGTTTATGATGTCAGGTATCAAATTTCTCCATTATTAATGTACAGATGCACATGGGGGTAGATCTTCCTGGAAGGAGATTAAAAAGCCGCCAGCACCTATAACCCCTCTTCCTAGTCATGCGAGCATGTCCAGGAGCTGTGAGGGGTTGGTACAGTAGCTCCCCCATCCAGACAACACCCTGCAGAGGATTAGCTTTCTTTCCATTAGCGGGCTCCACCACGGAGAGTCAGGGGTCATTTGTACTCGCAAGAGAAAACCTGCCTTGAGTAAAATGTGCTATCCGTCTGTTCAGCACCGCTTACCTATAAAGCCTCTGAAACCGCTCTTTAGTGACTGAGTACATTTCTCATTTTCCCATCACTTCTCCCCCTACTTGGCTATTTTCCTAAAACTGTAATTCAAACTTTCCAAAAGAAAAAATAATCTCTGGGTAATCCTTTCAAGAATTCTTAGAAGGAAATCTTTATTCTTTTATCACTCTTAGGGGAAACCTAACTCGTGATTAGTATTAGGATTCAGAGTGTTTTCACCATGCGCATATAGGGTGAGAGCTGGGGAGTCTGGGAACAAAAAGTCCTTTGGCTTAAGGAGCTTGCACTCTCAAGCCGGGGACGCTCCTGATAAGAACCACCGTGGTACTCTATCCTAAAATGGGAACCATGGGAAAGTGTCCTTTAATTGTAAAAAAGTTTGTTCCTAGTAAATATGGGCTGCTTTACCACTATGAGCACAGAAAGAGAAAGTATTTAGGCAGGAGATTTAAGAAAAGAAATGGCAGGATGCCTAAAGGGGGAGGAGAGGTTGGTTGTCCTCTGAAATATTCAAAATACCCACATGACATTTACATTCCTGTGATGGTAAGTGGACAGGATGAGGTTTGAGGAAGGGCTTTCCTGGCCAGGACCCATGTCTGCTCTGGCCCAGGCCCCTGCACAGAAGGGTGGTGCCCTTTGGACTCAGACACGGCTCCCCTGGCACCTGGAGCATTCGCTTTCTGGAGCAGGGCTCCGAACGGACAGACGCGTCCACTTGCTGACCCCTTGTCTAGCTTTTGTGTGTCAGATTCCCGAGACGCAATTCCCAGCTCTCCTCCGGCAGCTGTAACGTGTCGGTTCAGAATGAGAGGCACACACGTGCCCCTGTTGTCACCTGCGTAGGTCCCGCTATCATGACCGGGGATCTTGGACATTCCAAGAAATGCAGCGTCTGCCACGCTGGAGCAGAAACAGAGCAATGTACAGCAGGCTGGGGGAGCGAAATTTGCAAACTCAGGATCCTGGGCCTCAGGCCAAGGCAGGCTGGGTGCGTTGCTGTGGTGACACGTTTAGTCTCTAGGGAGGGATGCTGGCACACTGGCTGCATTCCTGGCACCACGTTTGCCAGCAAGAAACTTATGGAGTGGAACTGGTATCAACTCCAGAGGGAGATGCAAGCTGCTTTCCTAACTTCCTTGGCAGTACTACCCTTTGCAACTTGCGCACTTAAACCCTCCTGAATATTTACATGAACTGCTATTTGTGACACTCTTTGGGGCCCTGTTGGATGGTACTTTGAAGGGAAGTGCTAAAATGATAGCAGCATTCCAGTTTATAAATGTAACTATTGTATCCCTGAATAATTCAATTTCCTAAAATTGGCACTTAACGATGAAATGACTTATCTCTTGCTGGGAGGAGATTCTAATCCCTCTCCTCCTTTTAAAAATAGCTTTTCCTGTTGCCAAGAGGAGAGCCTGGTATTTACTATTAGAAGATACGTGAATTAAAATACCAGCTTCTTTCCCTGTCGCAACTCACTAGCACTATATTAGCTGAGCTCTCTCCTACCTGGGAGAAAAGGTTCCTCCCAGAAGCGCCCTTAGTTCTTAGGAAAGCCTGACCCACCTCTCTTACTGGTGCCTGGAAAGCAAAATGCACTCGGAGTTGGCCACTTAATATTCAGACCATGTCAAGATTCAAGTAAAAAAGCCTGTATTGCGGGGCGCCTGGGTGGCTCAGTCGTTAAGCGTCTGCCTTCGGCTCAGGTCATGATCCCAGGGTTCTGGGATCGAGCCCCGCATCGGCTCCCTGCTCCGCGGGAAGCCTGCTTCTCCCTCTCCCACTCCCCCTGCTTGTGTTCCCTCTTTCTCTGTCAAATAAATAAATAAAATCTTAAAAAAAAAAAAAAAAAAAGCCCGTATTGCATCATCACCGGACCCAACACAACCAACAGTTCAAATCACAGTTAAATTATAAGCAAGCGTGGGGCAAAGCGTGCAGACCTGTCTAGTCAATGAAGCAGTAGAGATAAAAGGAATTACTACATAAATGCCAACGAGGAGGCTTTAACGAATACAGAGATGGTGTTCTTTCCAGGTGCCCCCAGTCGACTGTAAAAGACTCGTAAGGATTTTGAACCTAATGCTTTCTTCCTCCTCATCCTCCACTTTTTCTTCTCCTCCTCCTGCTTCATCTTCTTTTAACATGCAAAGCATCTCCCAAAGTACTGAGAACTGAACAATTCCTCTGTGTATGTCCATAGTTTTGCAAAGGGACAGTGATGCTAGCAGACCAGTGATTACTACTGGAAGCATCAGATGCAGCAAAGGAAATGCAGTTAATACAATAATTCACATATGTTAATGCTTAGTTCCATCAATGTCAGCTTTCTTTTCTTCTTGATATACACAAAGCTGGCACACAATTTTAACTGATGAGGTAATGTCATTTTTAATTTAGAGAGCCTTAAGCTGTCCACTCTAATAGTGATATCATCTTTGCAGTTCTCTCGTGAGGCTTTATGTAAACATAAGTAATGTGTCCTGGACAGTTTGAAAAGAGATTGTTAAAGATGACATTGGTCATCATGAAGATTTCCCCCACTTTGATCTCTTTTAAATTGCCAGATACAGTTTATATTGCTGCCATATTTTAGCCATTCCTGTAATTAATATATCCCAGGACTTTTGAACCAAGTTAAACACAGAAATAAAACGAAGGTTTGAAATGAGCGGATTGTAATGTTTTCATGTCAGTTCTGGAAGAAAAATGGAAGACAGCTCAGATTGTCTGGCTCCTAGGTGACTTGGTAAATAACAAGAGAGGAAAGGGAAAGACACTAAGAAAAGGATAACACCAAACAAACAAGAATCTTCCTGTTTTCCAGGAGGATGCCAGTCTACTGGAGACAGCCCCCCACCTTTTGGAGATAAAGAAACATATGTGTTAACTCAGTGCAATATTTAGAATAATATTTTATCGTGACTTCCTTTACCATTTGTCTCCTCAGTGTATTATTATTCAGCCTGAATTTTTTTTTTTTTTAATCACATCACTTTGATGACTTCAAGTGTGTCATATTTCCTTTTCAAACAACAATGTTCCTTTAAAGATTCAGGCTGGTGGGTGTAAACAAAGTAACTTTCCATTTTTAAATAAACGTTTTTCTTCAGAGAGATTATGTTCTGCAATTCCAGATAGTTTGGGGGAAGATGATCTGTGTTTTAACCACTGTGGATACCGAGAGAGGTTTTTTTCCTAAGAGTCTGGAGTTTGGTAGAACTGAGTTAAATAGTAAAGAATCTGTTTATTATTCTGTGGCCATATGTTTAGAGGGTCGCTCACAGAAATCAAAGTATTGTTCATGGAGAGCTCCAGCCAAGGAGACATTTTGAATTCATAAAAGAACTTCACAGTTTGAAAAGAATGCATAGCATTATGTATTGACACCCCACCACCATAGACAAAGGAACACAATTTAATAATAAAGAATTGTGCTCATGAGATTTTTCTTTTTCTTGTTAATTGGTTACTTTAAGTGACATTGTCTGCAAGTATAATGGACACCATTATTCTTAATAGTTCTGTGTTGCCAGATGATGTATACAGACATGATGTAGTCCATTTTAATTATTTCATTTTGCTGAATTTTTCTCCCTCCATGAAGTACAGTGGTGAATGCAGATAGCACTGTTTTCCTGTGCTGGATGATGCTGCCTGCTAAATCATTCAAATTAGAAGGGCATTTCTCGCTCACCTGTTATTTTCTTCCATATTTATGTGCTAGGTATGACTACGTGGAAGTCATCGATGGAGAAAATGAAAATGGACGCTTATGGGGGAAGTTCTGTGGGAAGATCGCCCCTTCTCCTGTAGTGTCTTCAGGGCCATTTCTTTTTATCAAATTTGTCTCTGACTATGAGACACATGGCGCTGGATTTTCCATACGTTATGAAATCTTCAAGAGAGGTGAGTGACTTCCAGTAGAACAAGTGTGGCTCAATGTTCATTCACATTGTTTGATTCCATGAAAGACAGTGAAAAGAAGACAAGGCGTAATGCTTTTATCTTTTTGTAAAAAATCATACATTCCCACTACAAAACTGTTGAAAAATACTTTACACAAAGAAAAACTACCTGATGTATGGAGGAAGTTATGTTTAAATATTTTTTTCAGGACTCAGAATTGCATCATTCTAATATGCTGACCAATGTTTATAAGGCATGCATTCTGTAAAACTCTTTTAAGAGCCTTTATTCTTAGCTTGCTTCTTCAAAAATAAGTCTAGTCTGCTCTCGAGGTTTGATTTCCTTCATTAAAAATGCGTGAGTCCCTTTTACCTTAAAGCCATGTACATCCTGATCCCTTTGTTTTATTACAAAATTCAAAACTGGTATTTCCCAGGAAAAGCAAAGCAGTTCACTAGGCTTAGAGTTTCTAAAGCTATTGAAGGAAGAAGAGCTTTTCTATTAATGTCTGTTAAGAAGAAGAATAGTTGAGGAAAGAAGCTCTTGGAGGAAACAGAACAGTAAAGCTTTAAATGGTATTCCCCTTAGGAAATAAAGATCCTTCTCCCCCTCCAATATAATCACTTAGTAATCTATTCCAATGGTATATATTGAGATGGATAGAACCTGACAATTCATAGTCTCCCCGCCTTGAGGAATTGAACGCACATATCAGTCAATTGATAAACAATGTATCTTTATCTGGATGTCACTGTTTTTCACAAGAGCTAGTAGATTCCTTTAATGTGTTAAATTCAGCCTTCCCTTTTAAGTTGACAGTAATGTGGGGGTGGGGGGTGGCAATCCAGGGCCAGAGGTTCAACATTTGAGTGTGTTGTCCTAGAATGTAGGAGAAAGCCTTTTTTAATAGAAAAAAAAATCTAGCCACACCAATTACAGATTCTCAGCAGCAACTGAGAATTAAAAAAGGAGTCTTTAAGAGTTACTGGGAACATTGGTACAACTTCTTAAAATTTCAAAGAAATCTGACACTGTCCCCATATAAGTATGGATAGATGGAGACAACTTTCTTCAAAAATTTATATAAGCACAAACTTAGAAAACCTATAGCATAAATAATAGTCTATATACAACATCAGTATGTGTAGCTGATTACATATGTACATATTTTCTTGTGTGGAAAGCTGCTTGACCTGTTATATAAATCGTATTGTACATGTATGCATATGTACACACACACACATATACACACATCTACATTTGCTTGCTTACCTGCCTATGGCACTATCAAAGAAAACAAAGGGTCAGAAAAGAGTTGAGGAGTAGCCTTTCATTTGCAGTGCTTCTCAAAGATCAGAAGATGGTTGAAAAGAGAGAGAACTCTGTAACTAAGTCATTAAGAACTCATCTTCCTTCCAAATGAACTCAGCTCCCTACGCTTCCATTGCCTCAGAGGTACTGCCCTTTCCCTATCCTGATCTCCAGCACCACCCTTGAGACTTGAAGCCTTAGTTTTTCTTTCTCTTCTTGCCTCCCTACATCCAATGTGGCTTCTAGTTCTTCTGAATTTATATCCACAAGTCTCCAAAAGTCATGCTGCCTTTCCGTGTCCACGGCCATTAACTGAATGGGCCCAGTTTGGGTTCTCCCTATGTTTTCTTGTCCTACACACAACTTCTCGAATGGTCATCAAGCCACTGTTCCTGAAATGCCTATGGCAGGTGTCCATCACCTGTTCATTCAAGCCTCAATGTCCCATTGGGTCAAGCTCAAGGCTTGACATCAAGTGCTCCCCAACCTTCTCCAGCCTCACCTCACACGGATCCACACTCAGCTTCCTGCCTAAAGAGAGTGTGCTGGGTAAAGCCCAACAGACTAAATGTGGAGTTAATTCTGCCCTTGACTCTCTTCGTGAATGTTCTGAGCCTCAGATTCCTTATCCGGTAAATGGACAACAGTGTCTAGCACAAGCTTGTGGTGAAGATCAGTTGAAATGAAAACGTGGGAAACATGGAGCCAGTGCCTGTCACCAAAACTGTCCTCAGTAAACACGAGCCGTTACAATGCTTATGGGTACAGGTGGCGCCATCAGATTTCAGAGCCCTTGCTCCCGAACAGTTTACGTCCCTTAACCTCCAGGGAAACCTGGCTCTAAACTTATTCTTCTCAGGAAGCTTTTCCTAATTCTTCTACTTTTTTTTCCTACATATCTACCCAACTTGTTCCCTACACATGCGCACAACACACACATACGATACACATATATGCGTACTATATATACACACACACACACACATATATATACAGATGTGTTTCACTAACCATTATGTTTCTCCTTAATATTTCCAATTTGTTCATGTGTGCACAGTCCATTTCCCAACCAGATTGGTACCACCTGAAAAATCCAAAGAAAATATCTTCCCCCCACCTCACTGTACATACTGCATCCTAATAGGTGCTCCATAGAAAGTCATTAACTAACACAATACACTTATGCATACATATACGAGTTCATGGACATTTTTTTCCTCAAAAGCCATTTAATGATATTATAGAATCCATGAATCTCCTTACAAAAAAAAAAACAAAAACCCACTTCTTCCAGAATGCAGCAATTTCAAGTTTCCTCAAAACACATAAATTATACTAATCATAGTTGAACCAATAAGTGAGTCTTTTCACCTGTCGAGCTTGAGGTTTTCTGGCAATAGATTACAGTTCTAAGGAATATTTAGGCCATTCCTGCATCCCTAAGGTTGCATTTCTAGAAGACCACCTTTAACTGACAGCAAAGCCAGTCCCCACCTCTTCCCATGCCTCCTGGAGCCACCCTGGACACCTAATTTTCTCCCCAGGTACCCCACTTTCCCCTTCTCCATGTCTTTTCCTAGATGCTGAAAGCTTGGGCCACTGCCCTAAAATTATTCCCACTCACTTAAAAAAAATTTCTCCACGAAACCCATGCTTCCCAACCTATCACTCTTCCTCCGTTCTTCCCTTGGCCTGAGTCATCCCAGCTCAACTGCTGGAAGAAGCTGGAGACATTTTCTGTGGGTTTCTATGTGGGGAAGGCACATTTGTTGAGAGCAAGATTGGTCACTTCTTGTATTATTTGGTTAAGAGTATCTCCAAAGAGAGTATCTTAGCTATTATTATTGTATATCCTAATGTCATTAACAATGAAGCATGGCCTTCTTACAGCTGCACAAGGTCCCCTAAGTCTTACAAATAACATCAAAAGCGCAGTGCTCACGGGCTGCCGATGCCACGTGTGCACCTCTCCGAGCAGCAGCTCACTCACTCATAGGCATGTGGGGCTGCTAGACTCCCTCCTATTTAGTGCTCGGGTACTCTCTGCAGAATTCCTTAACCCATGCCCCTGCCTTGCTCCTTTTTGGGAAGTGCTTGCTCAACAGTGGCAAGCCTATACAACAGTGAACAAGAAAAATATTAACACAAATCTTGATGTTTACTGGAGGAAGCAGGGAATTACAGAATCTTTAAGTTTGAAGGGCTCTTTTTTCCAAATCCCAAAGCCCACCTCCCAGTTGTTATACACAGAATCTGAGGACAAGGAAGGTTAGGAGGCTACCTAAGTTTACACAGCAGGTTAGCAGTAAAGGCAGGACTGGAACTCAGATCTGGTGCTCAATCCGGTTCTCTTCCATTACCCCATGGAATTTCTCCAATTTTTGTCACATACCTGGGCTAGCTTCAGTGAAACCATTGAAATTTATTTGATTTTGAAAGTATGCCCTTGGGGCACCTGGGTGGCTAAGTTGGTTGAGCATCTGCCTTCTGTTCAGGTCATGATCCCAGAGTCCTGGGATCCAGCCCCGCATCCGGCTCTCTGCTCAACGGGGAGCCTCTTCGCCCTCTCCCTCTGCCTATTGCTCCCCCGGCTTGTGTGCGCTCTCTCTCTCTCTCTTTCCTCTGTCAAATAAATAAGTAAAATCTTTTAAAAAAAAGTATGCCCTTAATTCTTGTCATTTTTTTTCTCTCATCAAATCTTGATCTCGCCTAGGCATTTTATCTTTTTAAGAAGGAGAAAATATTAGTATCTGAATGAAACCCTGCTATCAGCTTTGCCTTACAAGGGCCTAGCCAAGCATTATTTTTGCCCCGGGGAGGAAGCTGGAGGTCTCCAGGGTCATTGTTCCTACATTTAAAAAAAAAATAAAAGGGCTTCCAGTATCATATATGTATTATTTGTAAATTGATGGTTTACATTAGCATAGTCACTGTCATCTTAGAAGCAACCCATTAACTTGGAAACAGATTATAAACAGTATAGCACATTTCATAATCTTCTCACCTGTAATTGACATGGTAAAATGCCACATGTAGTAACTTTAACTATAATCAAATAGATAAGTATCTGAAGCCATCATGGTGAAGGGTGAGCCACATCTGAAAAGGCTTTCAGAGGCATTTTAAACAAGTCAGACCTCTACAGGCCAGGTTTATTGTGCACAGTTAATAAGTTTTATTCTTCTGCGTCTCCAGGGCCATAGAAATCTAATATGTACATGGGGAGCAAGAAATTGATTTGTTTACTCAAAAGGCTGCCAGATGCACTGAGGTGGAGATTCAGTCTACCAACCCTAGACACTAAAAATAGAGATCTGCTAGTTAAATTTAATCTGTATTGATGACCACACTGTTGCCTCTAGTACTTGGCTCTGTGGGAGAATATTTAGTTGTGAACACTCTCAACAAACCTCCTTATTTAGGGTTGAACCCATGCATACCATCACAGGATGCCCATCAGTGAGACAATGGCCCAGGAAAAGAATTGTTGAATTGAACATTCCCCCAGGTTGGATTTGAGGTTCAAAAGGGTCAAGTCATCTCTGATTCCAGGAGAGTCTTAAGATCTCTTTGAAAATCATGGCAGTGGTAGCAGTGGTAAGGGGCCAAGTTGAGGTGCTCACAGTCTTGTAGATGGGCCATTTTCAATGGTGGTGAGGACCACCCCATGTGGTCCTGGATGCCGTGAACTGAAATTGTGGTCATCCGTACCGTCAAAAGGTCAACTTGCAATATATGTGTGTATGAGCTTGACCAATTTAAATTACAAATTACCATAATTTGTATTGATAACACTGACTAGTCATTAGAATTATACTCTATAAATATACACATTATACACCCACACATATATATTAAAAAATAATTTTAGAATGGCACTGTATCTGATACTTTGGGGAGGGCAACGATGTCAACATTGATACCAAGCGACTTCTAGCAACACGGCCTGCAGTCACAGTTTATCGTGCCCTCACTAACAGCCACACTTTACCGGCACACCTGTGTCAACACCACTCAGAATGAGTCACTCACCCTGGGTACATGTACGAATTACCTTTCACGTTTAGTTTGTCAAAGAGGCATAGGTCACATCTGGCAGAGTTACTGAGTCACTGGTGTAGGAATCTGAAACCCAAACTCCCTCCACTGAATTCTCTCCCTCGCCTTTGTAAATGTTCTATTTCACCAATAAAGGGCTGTCAGCCTCAAGATTTAAAGATTTAAGCTAGAAGGGGCTATAATTATTTCTCTAGGGCTCTATCGAGATTTCTGTAGCTTACTCATTCATTGTTCCCACATGATTTTATATTTGTCATTTTTTTCCTCTGCAACAGCAGAAGTTTTTAAATTGCTTCACACAAATGGAAAACTAAGGGGAGCACAATAAATCCGAACTTGACTTTCCATACCTATCACTCCTATGAAAAGGCTGAGTAATGAATGATTAGGACAGTGATTATAATAGTGAGCTTTTATTAGAAAGATATGCTGCCTTTGCTCAGGTTATTTCTTGGTGAAGTCGTGTGAGTGGGATTTTCACTTTGCTCCTTCTTTTCTTTTACTCACAGGTCCTGAATGTTCCCAGAATTACACAGCACCTAATGGAGTGATAAAGTCCCCTGGATTCCCTGAAAAATATCCCAACAGCCTTGAATGCACTTATATTATCTTTGCACCAAAGATGTCAGAGATTATCCTGGAATTTGAAAGCTTTGACCTGGAGCTCGACTCAAATCCTCCGGGGGGGATGTTCTGTCGCTATGACCGGCTAGAAATCTGGGATGGATTCCCTGATGGTAAGAAGGGCAGGAAGCATCCCAAAAAGGAAAGAATCTGGGGGAAGGGCACTCGGATCCTTTTACAAGTGTCATGATACATGCATCATTTAAAAAAAAAAAAAATAGCTCAAAAGGAGGAGGGAAAAGAAACCAAAATGGTAACTCTCTTTATGCACAGCAGCGATTAAATATTTGAACTTAAAAGACAGTAATTATCTTGTCCAATTTCTTCATTTTATAGATAAGGAAACTGAGGCCCTGAAAGATTATACATGGTGTCATAGCATTTGTGTGCATGTGTGTGTGGTAGAATTGGGACCAACACGTGGTTTTCCTGACTAAAGTATTTTGCTCATTTCATTGACCTTCCTACTGGTCATTAATTCATAGACCCTAAGAGAGCAATTAAGTCAAACCATTCACTTTACAAATGCAGAGACTAAGGACCAGAGAGGTTAAGTACTTGATACAATTTTAAGGGGGAAATGTGCGTCTATTACGTAGTTACCAAAAATTTAGAAATTTAGAAAAGGAATGAGAATGTTTGGACATTCCTAATTTTTGGGGGGTGGGGGGCATTGCTAATTTAGACAGATTCCTTGTCTGCTCCTAGGGAATTTTTATCTGTGGCAATTTGAATCGCCTCAAAACATCCTCTATCTACATTGCTCTTATCATCTAAATTCATCCTACATTTTAAAAATATTGACTGAACACCTACCACATACCAGGCACTGATCTAGCCACCTGCTAAATAGAACAATCAAAGATGGCTGCCCTCTCAGAGTTTCAGTTCTGCCAGGGGAACGGGACAATAAACAATACACATTATAGATGAATGAATTATGTGACTGGAATGTCAGAAGGTGAGAAGTTCTATAATCAACAACAGCAACAAAAATGGAAAGAAAGAAAAAGTAGAGGAGAGCAAAAGCATGAAAAGTGCTAGGGTTAGAAAGAGGGATGTGTAGGTTGAAATTTTAAATAAGGTGGTCAGGTTCGGCCTTATTACAAAAAATGACATTTTAGTAAAGATTTGAAGAAGGGGGTGGGTAGCCATGTGGACAGCTAAATGAAAGTTTTCCGTTTGATTCCTTGTGAATTAGGAGGTGAATGGCAAAAATACACACCCAAATCCTGAACAGAGGGAGATAATATCAAATAATTTGTTGCAGCTGCATTACTTGTCTTGTGTTTAGTCTGGTTTAATATTAAGATTTCTCTAGAGAACACACTCTACACAGATCAGAAAGGGCAGCTTGGAAGTTCGTACAAATCATGCAGTTAGAGATGTATAACCATCTATAAAATAAAGTCAGATATTATGATCAGGCTGGAGGAAGGAATATTTAAATAAATATTAAATTGTAAATGAAGGGCAAGTATCACGTGAAAGAGATTGCCTTTGCCTTTGAAATGACATTAAAATGATCAAGGTAATTCAATTTAGCTGTGTTCCTCAGCAGTAAACAGCAATGGAGATAAACTGGGTTTAGAGAAAGCTTATATTGTCATTGGAGTAAATGGGTGAGCTATCACCCATTTAGTTTCTTCTTTGGTCTATTACTATATAAATAGGGTTATGATGATCTTATCGAAACTCGTTCATTAAGTAATGAGATTTGCCCAAACAGAGTGCTGATTGATTTCCAAGTATTCAATCTGATAATTAGGAAAACAATATTATAATAGTATTGTAATAATAGTTGGAACATTTAATAATGGGTTTGTTTGTTCACAACCCAAATTTGCAGCCTTCCTTTCCAGAACTTACATTTAAATTGACATCTGAAAAGGAGGTCCAATCAACCAACTTATTTAGAATACTTTCAGAAAGAAGCACATTGTTATTAGTGTCAAGGGTTTTTCAAAGTAGTAATTTTCTGGCTCTAGAAAATCACTGAGTTGAAGCGAGGAACAATTAACGATAAGAGTTATCAGCCTTGCAATTCTCATGTTTTAAACTATGGTGCACTTGACTTATTCCCAGAGAAAACTGGCCTTGGAATGTGAAAACTGTGTTTGTATATTTGTTAAAACTTACCTGGCTTCGTCCAGCCTACGCCAGCAATAACAGCTCTCTCATTTTTAGGCAAAATGGCGGACTGCCCCTCCTGGGTTTCTTGTCAGTGGCACTAGAAACATTTTTGTCATACTAGTTCAACACATACAGTTCCTTGCCAACAAAACTGCTTTTACTCTTTGATACCCCTTCTAAAAACAACAACCAGAACATGCTGAAGGCTTTCAACCATCAAGTGATTTTTAGGTTGCGTTTTATCATACACATTGAATGAGATGACTAAGTAATTGAAAGCTATTCATTGATTCAGATTGACTTTGAAGAAAAGCAATTTTACTCCCGAACTCAAAATCCGAGGCATGCACGGGGTGAATCACACATCCCCATGTATCACTCTCTGAAGCTCCACGGATTCACAAGTAGCGACCCTGAAGTAATTGGTGGAAGTTTACATATGGTTTGTGAGCCATGAGCTGAGCGCGCCACCCTGGTGGGTGTTGCAAATGTTTGTGCTGAATTATGGAGCCAAACACGAATGCTTAGCTCACATGGTGTGGGCATGCATGAAGTCAGCTTTCCATCTAGGCTGGGCCAAAGAACTGGAAATGCAGTTGTTACCTACATTCCAAAAATTATCAACTATTTGAGGAATAGGTTTCATGAAAACTAGATTGAGTTCTGTTTGGTTTTTACTGACTTACTATTAATATTAAAATTAACCTTCTGAGATAGAAATATAAAAGTGATATCAGCACAAAATATACACATTCCAAAATATAAATGTGCACATTTTTTTTTCTGGGGAAGAGTTGCAAAGTCCAGATATTCTCCAACAAAAAGTTTACTATTGTAGGAGAAGAGTACATGGTCTATTTTGTACCTTTTCGAAATGATTCCCTTCCTTGTTTAGTTATTCAGAATGCCTCATTTTAAAAGTACATCTTCATAGTAGATTCCTGCCCTTTTTTATCCATATAGAAAGGGGGCAGAAAGCAAGTTTTCTGATTCAGAGGTGGGGTTATAATTACCGGAAAGATTAATGGAAAAATACAGAGAACAGGGTACTGCCATTCAGGGTTGCTGGTGTATCCTTTAAATAGCATAAATACCGTATCGCCTTCACACCTGAAAAGATATGATCACTGTGGACCTACTGTCCCCACAAGAGATTGCTTAGCACACATTGCTTGCTTAAATTATTCAATAATGCAATTTTTGAGTTCTACTGCTGTTTTTGTGACAGTTTCCATTCATGTCCTTGGCCTTTGGGTCTACAATAACGGAAGTAGGAAATCCAATAGCTGTGCTCATGTAAATAACACAAATGAGCACACACAGGAGATGGATAAGAATACTGCATCCACTCTTGCTCAGATCAATATTGCATTAGCTTGCTCGGCTAAGGTCTTGCTGTTGTTCAGGAAAATTCAATACTTCTTTGTCTGATGGTCGAAAAAGCCTTTTCACTCTCATATCTCGAGGGCTCCTAAAGAGAGTTGCGCACTGCTGTCCGGGGGCAATGTTCTAAAGGACAGAAGGCAGATTTACCCAGCATGTCTTAAACATTATAAACCAGTGAGTCATGGAGACTCTCTAAATTATGAGTCTGCATTAGACAAGTTCTCTTCTGTTTGCTCTTTCAAAGGGACTTCCCCTCCCCTCTCTTCCCCAGAGGAATGGGGTGGTAGTGGAGGGGAAGAATCTGCAGCTTAAGGGGGCAAGGCAGCTTCCCTTGTGCACTTGTATTCTTGGAGGGGTCAGTGGCTGTGGGGATTAGAGAATGCCTCCAAGGACTCAGGCTGTCAAAGTTTGCCCACAGACTAAAGAAAAAGAAAGTTATGAAGCCACAATAATAGAATTTAAACGAGGGAAAAGAGTGAGAGCATATGAATGGACTCTGGGCCTCTCGTTAAGATTGTAGATCAGAGGGGCGCCTGGGTGGCTCAGTCGTTAAGCGTCTGCCTTCGGCTCAGGTCATGATCCCAGGGTCCTGGGATTGAGCCCCGCATCGGGCTCCCTGCTCTGCCAGGAGCCTGCTTCTCCCTATCCCACTCCGCCTGCTTGTGTTCCCTCTCTAGCTGTCTCTCTCTCTCTCTCTGTCAAATAAATAAAATAAAATCTTTAAAAAAAAAAAAAAAGATTGTAGATCAGAAATGGGATTATTTGTGAGGAAAAGAAAGACCTGAGTTCATGGCTCTAGCATGATGTTTTCATGAATGTGTCATGGGCAACTTTGTATTCCATAGGGAAGAAAAAAAAGTGTTGAATTCATTCAGGAGGAAGAAAATCTGGCAAACATGGGGCACTTGGGTGGCTCAGTCATTAAGCGTCTGCCTTCAGCTCAGGTCATGATCCCAGGGTCCTGGGATCGAGCCCCACATCAGGCTCCCTGCTCGGCGGGAAGCCTGCTTCTCCCTCTCCCACTCCCCCTGCTTGTGTTCCCTGTTTCGCTGTGTCTCTCTCTGTCAAATAAATAAATAAAATCTTTAAAAAAAAAAAAAAGAAAGAAAATCTGGCAAACAACTAACACTTGTAGAAGAACCTGAGGCTCAGATTAAAGCTGAAGAGAAACAAAACAGAGTTTCATCTCCTGAGATGCTTTCTTCTGCCAGCTGGGAAGTCTGATATAACAACATTTTCTTCCCATGATGCAGAGCCACTGTTCATGACCACGTGGTGCCCTGTAGATAATAGGTATATCGATGCCACTAATTGGCTATGTCCTTGTTTTCTTCATGATAAAGCAGTCTACACACACACACACAATGTTTGGTTGCTGGAGAGTGAGGGGTTTCAGTAGAGAAAATTCTTAGAACTCAATCAAATCAATTACTGTGAATGCATGGAGAAGTTATCAGATATTCAATGTAACCACTTTACACTAACTCAAATGTGGAAACACTTTGGTTGGTTTTTTTGTTTTTTGAGTTTTTTTGTTTTGTTTTGTTTTATTCTGTTTTAAGTGGGTTGGCCAAGAGCTGAAAACCTGTTAGCCAAGGATCTGAGTACTCTAAAAAGCAGGGTGCTCAGACTAGCCAGCTGCCTACCAGGAACTCAGCGGGTACGTGTGGCTCCAGGGAGATCAGCTCTTCTGAGGCTCACTTTTTCAATCACATCTGAAGCTTCTCCTAGTCCCCATCAGCTGCCTTCTGCATCCAAGTTACACACACAGGCCTTGGCACACTGTGTCCCCATCCCTCCAGAGAGGGGTCCACCTACTGTGCTTCCTTGAACAAAGCAATAACTCTTACTTGAAATGCAGAGAACCATGGATTTCTTGGAGGGGAAAATGGTCCACACCAGATTGTCCTTCTAAGCCCAAACCATCTGGTATGTTTTTACCATATGTGAAAAAAAAAAAAAAAAAACCTAGAGAAAAGGGGATTTTTTTTTTTTTTCTTTTTTGTCTTGTTGATGATCTGGACAGAGAATTGGAAAGATTCTCCAAGCCCGGAGGGCTTGTGTACTGTCTATAAGGCAACTCACAATTACTAATTGCCAAGGTTTATCTAAAAGCTCTTCAATAAAGGGGTGGCCAATTTAAGCCAAACAGCAATTTGACTTATCAAAATTAATCAATGTTCCCAATCTTTCACTGCCTTGGGTCCTTCCTTTTTTCCCATAGTCTAATGGCTGCGTTGGGCCGTCTTTTGGCCACAGGACACAAGTGCAATGCAGTCACCTCTCTTACGTTTGGGAAAGAAAAAACTGGAAGAAAAGTCAGATGCATTTTCTTTTCGTTTTGTTTACAACTTATTGTTATGTATAAATTATTGGTATCTGTAGCTTCTATTTTTTTCAACTGTTACAATTATTAATTAGCCTGTAGATAGAACCCTGAGTAGGACATCGTCCTTTGTCCAAGTCTGTGATGTTCCTCGTAATAAAGCTCCAGGACTAAAAGATGGAATGAAGAAGGACATCAGGGTTACTCAGTACTGGATCATATTCCTGATACCGGTCTGGTTCCATCCAGGACCAGTTCCCAGGATCTCCTCCTAGGGTGGGAGAAGTTGAGTAAGGCAACTTCAGGAACCCTCGGTGATCACAACATCACTGGAATCTCAGCATTGGGCAGTGTGTGCAGTTTGGTTCTAGAGATGAATGTCAAGGTGCCCTTTGACAGCCCAAATCTCATACTTTGCAGTTGAAGCAAGCATTTCGATTCTGTTCCTAAACACAGTCCTGCTCAGTGGGAAATGTAGTTACATTTGTGATTGCCCTTCTGAGCACATTTTAAAATCCTCTCCACAAACCTGATCCAATATGTTCATTGCAAACCAATTAACCAGGGAAGGCTTGCTTTGGGTAAGAAAACACTTCTGGGTTCTGCCGGGACCCATGTTTGCAAATGGTTATTCTTGCATCTGCTGTGGAACAAAAGATATTTAAATGTTCTCTGCATTTCTCCCTTTCTAGTTGGCCCTCACATTGGGCGTTACTGTGGACAGAAGACACCAGGCCGGATCCGTTCCTCATCAGGCATTCTCTCCATGGTTTTTTATACTGACAGTGCAATCGCAAAAGAAGGCTTCTCAGCAAACTACAGTGTCTTGCAGAGCAGTGTCTCAGAAGGTCAGTATTTCTTCATCTTGCAAAGCGCTGTTACACTGTGGTAAACACTCCCTGTTATTCCTCCTCACACACCTTGTGGCCACAGGAAATACTAAAGAAATGCTTTGTGAATTGGAGTGCCAAGTATTTGTTTTTCCCTTTTAAATGGTTTTTATGAACATCAATAGGAAAAACTATTTGGTGTGCCTTCTTAAGAAAATCGTGGATGAGAAGGCTGCTTGTAAGCCTCTGAAATTATGGGAGAAAGCGGAAAATGGCAAAACAGGGCCCTGAAACAATGAACTATAGCCAGACCTGTCTGGCACCCTTGAATGTGTATTGGGTTGAGAATCATAGATGGACAGGCTTCAATCAGAAGTGACAGGAACACATATGTGGTGGTTTATTGCCAGGGCAGGCTTACAGGATAGATGCTAACACATACGGTTTGGGTCATGAAGACCCAGACGGAAGCCATTTTGTTTTTCTTTCTTATGTGAATAGAAGTGGATATTCATGTAAAAGAAGCATGTTTCAATTCCTGTTCTAACTTTCCACAAAAGAAAGAGAAAGTAGTATGTTTCACATCTTATTAAAATACGCAACTCAACTAACTCAACCCTTCCATGTGGTGTCCAGCTCTTTCAAGGGCCCAAGGAAAACATCAGAAAGAACAATGAATAAAATTGTGTGTTTCAACATATCTAGCTTTAGGTTGTATATGACCTAGCCTGTAGGACAGGTCTCCAAACATCCCCCATCCTCTTCGCTAAGTTATAGCCAGACCACCTGTCTGGCACCCTTGAATGTGTATTGGGTTGAGAATCATAGATGGACAGGCTTCAATCAGAAGTGACAGGAACACATATGTGGTGGTTTATTGACAGGGCAGGTTTACAGGATAGATGCTGTAGCAAAGAGGACGGGGGATGTTTGGAGACCTGTCCTACAGGCTAGTCTCTTTTTTACCAGATCTTACTGGAAAATAAAAAGGCCAATTAAATCACAAAATCTTATTTGTACTTAATTTGATTAATTAATCTATGTATCTTTGTGTCTATAAATATTTTTATTACAAAATAACAAACCTAAGCTTAAAAGTATGAAACCGGTGAAAGAAAACCTTTTATGCCCTAAAACTTTATTTATTATGATAAAACATTCAGAAAATGTGGAAGTTTGGTTAATTGAGAGTTTTCTTGATCGTTGAGAATCTTTAATCTCTAAAGCTTTTTTTCACCTTAGCACTTTAGATTCACATTTCCTAAAGTTGATTATTCATCTCCCTTTATCATATTTCATATCAATGTCATATTTCATTGTTTCACTGAGTATATGAGGCCTAATGGAATACATGCTTTCGTGATTCATCGTCATCATTGTGAGTGTTATTATTTTATGTTGTAAAGCGGTGGTCCTCTTTGGGACTATATGATACTGCAGTTTACTTCTGATGGATACTCCCGTGTTTTAATGATATAAACTAAAGACGTGAATAATCATGCCCAGGCCAGAGGCAGGAGGCATGAGAATGAAGGGAGTCAAGGAGAGGTTGCCCGGGTGCCAAATACAAGGAATCTGAAAAACAGAGAGTTAAGGTCTGCTGTCCACCAAATATGGATTATAACACAGACATGGGGTCTTTTTCACTTTTATTAGATATTGAAGGAAATAGTAAAATTTTATTTAAATATAGCTTCTATATTAAACTTTGAAAATAAATAAAAATTCCCATTATTTCCTAATAAATTTCTAATAGTATTTCTGTCAACCTAGGTCCAGTGAGGAAAATAACTAATCACTATGAGATCTTCATAGCCTTGCTTTTAAAAATTATTACCATTATTACTATTATCGTCACATATCAGGGCTACGTCCCAGTAAGTCCTTCACTGTTATCTTCTGGAAGATATTGTTGGTGAACATCAAAATGAACGTTTTAGTCTGCCAGATTATAAGAAGAAATATGCATCTCGGTCGGGTCCCTTATGTTTTGATGACTTTGAGCCCTTTTACTTCCCCTTCAGATTTCAAATGTATGGAAGCGCTGGGCATGGAGTCGGGGGAGATTCATTCTGACCAAATCACAGCTTCTTCCCAGTATAGCACCAACTGGTCTGCAGAACGTTCTCGCCTGAACTACCCCGAAAACGGGTGGACTCCTGGGGAAGACTCCCACAGAGAGTGGATACAGGTATGTACCACGAGACCTGGCACACATAGGGTGGAAGATTTAGGTCATCGAGAAGGGTTGCTGAAAAAAAACAGTGCCGTTCCAAATGCCTTCAAAAGCGAAGAGAGGAACGGTGGGTACCGAGTGTAATCTCCCTGCAGGATCATCGCGTCACCACAATCTGAGAAAAGCAGGCCCAGCTGATGTCCCTGAAAATGCATTGATTTTCTCAGATACGTATATACAACTCTTCAGAGAACTGGAGCACAGATGTCTCACTTCGGTAACAACTAAAAGATCTGATTTTTCCCCACAACTACACATTTTCTATTCATACACTTCCTCCTACAACAGATTTTTATTTCCTTGATGAAATACATTAGCTCTAGCAGACTTGCATGCAATAATTGTATCTAAGTATAAGGCTTCTTATTTGTTTGTTTGTTCTGAGTAGAAGAAGGGAAGAAAGGGGTTGAGGTTTACTTTTCCTATAGGTATGCATAGCACATGCCCAAGACAGCAGTCTGATTGAGGGCTCGGGTCTCTGTGGATTATGTATATACACATAGAAGTATGAAATGGACACATTTGTATCCTTATTATGATGTTGCTTCTGCTTTGCTCCCTTTGCCCTGGCACTCCCTTCCCTGCCCTTGTCTCGCATTCCCCAGAGACTCTCCTCCCCTGCACCACGACTCCCCTGCCCCGACTCATCCTTGGCACCACTCCTAATATGCCTCAGCTTTTCCAGCCTTGAGGTCTGGATACTCCCACACAAGGCCTGACGCTCATGTTCTTGACTTTTTCACCCACTGTCAAATGAAACATCCATATCTGGATGTGGGGGTTAAACTGTGGGCAAATTATACAGAGTTATTTGCTAAAGGATCCAGGCTTCCTTTTCAGAGAGTAGGCAAAGCTTGACTTACATTCATTGCTAGATATATAAAAATGACTAATTCCCAGAGAGAGTTTCTAAGCAAGAAAAAAACCACGATGATTAATCCCCTACTTTCTACATCTATTGCTGCTTCAGTCTTTTGAGCACAAATACCAGATTTTGTTTTACTTTGAGAAGGTCAATATTAGTTTAACATACACTTAAAGTGAAATGGCCTATTACGGAAGACTGAACTCCTGCTAACCTCTAAATGATAACACTGAGAAATGTGTCGAGAGTGAGAAAAGATGAGACTTGTACCTGTGGATTGCTGAATCCAGCTCTAGATTAAGTGAGAAATTAAATGAATTTGCCTATGTCAAAATAGCTCTTGGCAACTTGTTTTTCCACATCCCCAAACCAACAAACAGTTCCGTTATGATTGACAGACGCGCCTCTAGAGGAGAGCTTGGATTTTGCAGTGCTAAGCATCTTTGCATGGTAACGTAGTCCTATTCTTGGTAATGTGGAGAGTGCTGGATAATTTAGGGACAGTGGTCTTGCAAGAGTTCTGAAATTGCAACTGTAGCAATTCTTCTGTGCAGGGCAATTCTATGTCAGGAGAAACACGGAGACAAAATGGGCTCTCACAAAGCATTTGTCAACAGGACAGGATTCACATCATTCTCAGGAGTTAGGCAGAAGAAAAAAATCTGAAATGGCCCAACTCTTTCCACCAAAGCATAGAAAGCAATGGTTAGGAGAAGCTAGGTAATCAAGCACCCCCAAAACGAGGTTTAGTTCAAGCTCAAGCTTCTTGCCCTCTTCAACTGCAGTCGGCTGGGGGTCTGCTCCACATCTCACCCCAGGACCCAGACAGAGGGAGTGGCCATCATCCCAAACGTTGCTTGTCACCAAGCAGAGGGAAAAAGAGAGTACGGCCATCGTGCTAGCTCTTAAGTTCCCCTCGAAGAACACTTCCACTATTTTCATTGCCAAAGCACATCCCATGGCCACACTTAGCTTCTGAGGGGCAGCAATTCAATGCGTGCTGGAAGGAGGAGAGCTAGGAATTTGGTGAACAGCATTCACGACAATTGTGCTATTCATAGAATAGTTACCATTTATTGAGTGTTTACTACGGGGCCCAACTTCTGCGGAGTACTTGACATATTTGCATTTAATCCTCCCAGCGATCCTGGGAACAAGGTGCAATTATCCTCATTTTAAAAATGAGGACACTGAGGTTCGGAGAGATTAGTAAATGCCCAAGGTCACAGTGAATGACCGGGCTGTCAGACTCCCAACACCTGCTTCTTTACACTTTGGTCTGCTCTGCTTTATCATGCGTTACCTTTCATATAAATTCAGGTGTATCTTGCGACACGACTCCCTTTATGCTTTTCCTCGGGAGAAGACACACTGAGATGAGCTGGGTGCTTACTGTTTCTGAACCTAGAATTCAGTGCCTTTATGCCCTCTCCATCCCTATGGAAGATGAATGTCAGAGAAGCTTAGCATCAGTGCACCTTGAGGTAAAATTATCTTGTGCTCTTTCTGGAGCTCGGGAGGCTCATTTCCATGCTTGTTGTGTCTGCCTACGTGGTGGGGGTTCTTATCTTCACCCATCACCTAATTATGAATAATTTCATATGTTTCCAGCTTTTCTGAAACTCCTTGGAAGTGGTTGGCTTGTTGTTTTCTCTGGATAGATGTTTTAAATTAACCAACAAGTAAAGCATAATTGAGGCTGAGGGCAAGAGGCACATACCTCCAATCGCAGGAAAGTTAGCGCACATACATTTCTATTTATATGCACATCAGTATGCGGATGGTATTTGTTTTCTTTTTCCACTTCTTCACATTTTGCATGAAATATACCCCACAAAACATGTTGCTGTAGCAACAAGGACAAACACTTGCATGTGTTAAATTAATAAGGCAGTATTGGAAGCCGACTTTCCTTCAAGACAGGAACAGTCTTTGGTTGCCAACATTGTTTTCTCTAGGAAATTACTGAGTGACATAAAAAAAACAATGCGTCGTTAACCATGGGTATGAACGTCCACCGTGGGGCTTCCTGTGAGATCTGTTGTCTGCCAGAAAGCTTAAAAACAAGTCAAGAGGCAGTTTGGTGGGAAGGGGCATAAGGGAAGTCCCGGCTTGGAGCTTTGCACATGGTCATATCCTGCTCAAAAGGCCACTTCATATCCTGAGCAGCTAAAACCTCTTAATTGTCCACAGCAGAGTTAATCACACTGTGAAATTCGCCCATGTTTTTCAGAGTATGCCATTCTGTCCTGTGTCCTAGAGCTGCTTATCTAATTGTTAATTTAATCTTTTTCTTCCTTTTGTTTCTGGTTAAACAATCAAGGATTCAAAGTAAAGACTCAGGATATCAGTGGTGCTGTAACAATTCTTCATTTTCGAGCACCTCATTAGAGCCCAAGCCATTAACTTCATTGAAGCTGAGTTTCTTCCCCTGTAAAAATAAAGGTACTGTAGGCTTCTCCATTCAAGCTCTAGCCATTCGTGATACTGTGAATCTTGGAGAGAAGCAGTCTCCGTTTTTCTTCTCCTCTCTGTATACTAAGCGCGTTGCGTACTGTCTGCTCAGGGAACATGTTCTTATAGATGCTAAGTGTAGCCATTCACACACAATGCAGAATTTAATTCGTTAATTACTTCAACGTTTTATTAATGATAGTGTTCACCACACTGTAAACAGATTTATCCTTCTCGCTTTAATTAAAGCTCTTGGGAGCGCTTTCCTCAAAACAACTGTGACTTTTCCCTGATTAAAATGCCAGGAGACAAGGGGGGGAAAAGAAAAGGCAAGATATATAATGCCTGGATGGGATATGAACTTTGTTGATCCAAAGACATAAAAATGGCGCCAGGGACTAATTGATTACCACACCCCCCAGTGACTTTAGAAATAGAATTACTTGATAAACCAACTCAGGCTGGAATTCCGCTCTTCCCCAGATTTGGGGGCATTGTCTTTTGTGGGAAAATTTGGGGTACTAGATTATTTATGCCCTCACTTATTCCAGAGAAGCAGAAAACGAAAGCGGTTGGCTCCTAAACCCTATCCTGTTTGGTTTGGTGAGACAGCCCTCATTGATTAATCACACAGAAGAAGAAAGCCTCATGAAGACACTCTGTAGCTCTAAGAATACATCAGCAAGCCCCCGGAGCAAAAGTGCCTTCTCTCTCTACTACATTTCCTTGCGTAGATGTTCATTCTGAAGTATGAGGAGGAGGAAAGCTCCAGAAGAGAGGACGGTAGTGCTAACTTTATGGGGAAGCTTGTTTCTGTGTTTTCCTTTTGCCTTATATGTATTTCTCTTGGATAATATTCCACATTTTCTAACTGAAGGAACTTGGAAAGCAGACATGAGCAGCAAAAGGCCTTAGCGTGTGGAAAGGAGGTAGCCTGAACTGAGTCAGAACACACCACACAGCACACGCACATTCCGTTGGCTCACTGGCAACTGTAACATCAGAGACAGTGGGTGCCCTTGTTCACGCTCAGTGTGAGAAACTGGCCAAATCCCGGAGGCCTTTAGGTTGCTTCGTGGATTTTAAAATTCATTGTAAGACATGTTCTAACAACACAGCCTTATGTTTCTATAGCACTTTTCCTTTATTAAAGCACCTTTTTGGACGCAGCCCATTTTAGTCTTCGAATGTACGTTAAATAGACCAAAGATTCACATCCCCATCTTCACGTGAGAGAACAGAGGTTCAGAGAAGTTCAGTGGTTCATGAATCCCAACGTGGGGAAAAGATGCGACTTGTGGGAAAGCTCAGGCTTACACAATGGAAGTGGACTTCCTTCCTCAGACTTGGGAACGGAGTCAGTGGGCACCGAGAGGTCTGGAAGGCAGACAGCAGCTGCTGAATCACCACTTGTGGTCAGGCCTGACAGCCCCAGTGCTCAGCTGGCCTCTGCGTAGCTCTCTGACCATTCGAATTGTGGGTCTTTTCACCTTACGCTGCCTCAAATGAGGTAAGCGGGGCAATTGCCCCACTCCACCTCTACAGAGAAAAACTACAGAGCCTTCAAAGTTGTGGGGCCTGCCAGGTCCCAGGGGAGTTTGTATTCAAATAGCCAGGTTCCTAGAACCCCCAGCCCCAAGGGGCTTTCCTCTAATGCCAGGAGGTTCACTTCCCAGAAGCTCTCCCCAACATCCCTCCGGGGCTGTGTGTTGTATCTCCCAGAAACATCAGGCTCTGTCATCATTCAGAAATAGAATTAACAGTTACAACTTACTGAGAACAGAGACAAAAGTTAATTTAAAGGTGTGGGCTTGATTTCAGGAGCTAAGGAGAGGCCAGCTGGATGCCCTGTAAGTAACTAATGGAATGAAATAACTCATGAGTTCTTGGAAATATTCCCTCTGACACGTGGAATTATTACACATTTTTAGCAAATCTTAGGTGGGAGAAGGGAGTGCTGCTCATTCAATGAAAAGAATTTGTTATTTGGAACCCTGGTTTTTATCTTTAAAGTTAGTTGCCTTCCAAAATTAAAAGTAGAAACTGGAGTCATTTATCTTAAAGCTTTAGAATGTCATTTATTTTAACAAGTTTCATATATAATTTTCTTTCCTTCAAAACTTTCCGGAAACACCTTTTGTTCTCATAATAATGTGTTAAGTATGGAACAGGTATCTCCAATGAAATAGTTTTTGACTTTTCATTCAATTGCTAGTTTTTAGCAAGTTTATAATCTGTACGCTGTATTCAAAATTGGTTCCATTTGCTAAATTGACTAATCCAGAACATATATTGAGCCAGGTTATCCTGATTGTAAACATGCTGCTTATAAACCAGACACTTTAGAAGGTACATTATCTCATTCAGATCATTAGTAAATTGCTGAAATTGCAATAAAATGATCCTTTATAAATGTGTAACTAGAGAACTGACAAAAATAGCTCACTGGTTTACCCAAATGTGGAATGATGCATGTAAAATATAATGTTGGCAAATTTAGGGAAAATACAGCTGTTCAACTGAACGTTTATTCCCCAGGTGTGCTGTGTGTGTGTGTGTGTGTGTTGCAACTAATATTAATATGCTATTTTAGCTGAAACATTGATCTGGAAGGGAGACAATTTGCTTTTTAAAAAATCCCCCAGGTAAGCCTTTGGTTGTCTTACCCTGATTCTGCAGTGACCTCTACTTCCTGCATAAAACGAATGCTTAACGTCCTATCCTTAGTGCATCATAGGTCTGTTTTCGGTGACTAGGTTCCACCCAGGAAGTCCCTGTTCCAAAAATTCCTCTCTCGAGGAAATTTTCCTAATGCTTTCTCTGGTACCTTGGTTTCTCATGTTATAGGAAGTCATTTGAAGGAAATACATATAGGAAATGCGTGTAGGGATGGATTAAATTCAGAGTTTTTTGCTGCTTTAAAGGAGGATATGATTTGGGGAACACAGAATAAGTATATGACATAATTCTTTAGATATTTTTAACTGATTGTTTTGTCATACAGAAAATACCAGGATGATTGTAACCATTTTGATTAAGTCGACCACTTAATTCAGTTTTAAAAATCAGTCAAATGATTTTACTAATTAGTATTTCTTGTCAACACACCCTAAAGAAAATGTATGACATTTAAATAAACCTTAGATTTTTATGATGAAGCACCACTGGAAAGACAATATTGAAAGAACCACAACTGTTCAGCTAGAATTACACTTAAAATAGATTAATTTGCATACCACACACATTCCATTTTGCTTACAGTTTTGGCTTCTTATTATTTTATGCTGTGTCTATTTGGAACCAATATTCATAGTTATATTCTAGAGAAGAATTATTTTCTTTCCAGGATAGTTCAACTTTAAATGTAAGACTAAAAGCAGATGTAAACGTCATCTTGTCTGAATTCCTTATTTTGCGTAGGTTCAGAGGTTAAGTGATTTGCAAGACCACATAGCAAGTTAATGGCAGAACCTGGACTAGAATCTTAGTAGCCTTGCTGCCCCTGCTTTGTTGTTGCTCAATTGTAATAATATGCAAAAATGGATTTAGATCCTTTTTGAAGATGGTATCCTGAAGACCATTTATATCCCAGCATATACCTGCTCAGTCAGTGATTGGTAAGTGATGTCTATCAAATTGAACAGTCACTGTGGAAGCTGTACTTAAACCAATGATTGGATTGTGTCTAGAGCAGGTTTTCTTGGTCTGGACAATACTGACATTTTAGAATAGATCATTCTTTGTTGCGGAGGCTATCCTGGGCGTTATAGGATATTTAGCAGTATCCCTGGTCTTCACCCACTAGAAGTTAGTAACACACACACACACACACATACACACACACACACACATCCCTCCATATGACAGCCAAAAATGTCTCCAGGCATTGTCAAATGTCCTATTGGGGAAAAAAAATCACCCTCGGTTGAAAACCACTGGTGTAGAAGACACCCTAAGTCCTAATCAAGTCATTTTTTAAATAATAAGGTTGATCACTGTTTTGAAAGAAAAAGTAAACTGGTTGCTTGGCTGTTTTTTGTCACTTTTCAACAGCGTATCAAAGATATCATTTGAACAGAATTGTAGTTCTTTTGTTTTCCAAAAATACTGATGCATCTGTTTACCTTATGCAGGAAAATAGCATCATAAACCTCCTTGCTTATTTATCTTAAGCTTCACTATTTTTAGCTTTTAAAAGTGAACTGTCTTTAGCTAAATATATACAGATGTGATTTTACAATACCGTGGCCTGGGCTTCCAAATGCACTGATAAGGATTGGATTAAGGAAAGGAAACACAAGGATAAAATCACAAGTCATCGTTGACAAGATTTAGGAAAAATAAGACTGAAATGAGCTCCTCCACACCTGAACATTGTGTGTCACTGACCTTTGCCGACGTATTTTAATTTTTTGCAGTATGTAAATCAAATGCGTGTGTGTGTGTGTGTTTGTGTGTATTTTCACTTCCAAGGTAATGGAGAGTAAGGAACTGTGTTTGAAAAGCTTGCCTATTGCTTATTACCTTATCTTTTCATGGGAAAAATACTATTAAGTTTCCAATTTTATAACCTAAACAACAACACATTAAGAGCTATCAATTACCAACCAGTTTCATATCTGTGGACCAATAAGAAGGCAAGGTTGATGGTTTCACATCTGTTTTGGGTGAAAGGCTGTTCCTGTCTGTGGTATTTAAAATTTAAAGAACTTCTGTTATTATACAATTGGGAATCCTCAGGGAGTAAAATGTTAATGAAATCCATAACATGCACAGATTTTATGATAGCAGTTTTAAGAAATTCCTTTAGTGGGGTTTGTTGATTTCTGTCCCGGCGGTAATAATTGTACCTTTTACAGAGTGCATTAATGTTCACATTTAGGAGCAATGGCTACGTTTATGCAGCGTGTAATGTAACACACGAACTCCTAAGCTTTAAATAACTTTCATATCGTAATTTGAAAGCCCCAGAGCGAAAAATGTGTGTTCTTCAGAATTGGCACAACCCACAGTTTAAAACTTGTCTGGCATGTTCGAGGCAACCTCCTGCAAAGGTGAAAAAGGTATACCCTGGAAATTCCAAAGCCAGGATGTGGATGGGTCTTTCATGCCCTCATATAGTTCTCATTTAATGCACCATTTGAAAGCTCCACATCAAAATGACAATTTTGATCCACATCAAAATAACAATTAGGGATGCTGACCTGCAACAGGGACAGAAACGCATACTTATTTCCTTTCTCCACTCCCACCCCGCCCCCAGCTTTCAAATTTCATTCAGTTCTACGTTCAGATAAAGAGAAGAAAGTTAAATCAAAAATGCTCTATACATCCCAATAGTAATAAAATGCTTTTATATTTCCAGCTATTGAACAGAATAAGCATTTGAGACTAATTGCACATATTGTGACTGAGAATAATCACATACGTACTTGTGTAAGTGATGTGAAGATTTGTTTGGTGTTTTTTGTGGGTTTTTTTTGTTTTGAGGGTTTTTAGCTCTCTTTACCTTAAGGGGTTAAAAAGCTCATTTATGACACTCTTCTATTTGCCTTTCTTCAGAAGAATGAAGTGTTAATTTTACCAAAATTTTATTTTCTTACAATTCTAATGCTTTAGATTTCTAACTGTTTTCTGGATTTAGCAGAAAAATAACTAAGCACCTTTATTTATTCTTTCAGCAGGCCTGAGAAGGGCTATAGATAAAATTCTTCAGGGGAGGGGTGATTGGACCAGACAGCTTCTGCTGTCTTTTCAAGCATTTAAGATTCCGTGATTGTATTAAAAATAAATGTACTTTATCAACTGGTGCCCTGGGCTTGCCTAAATGAAAACAAATATATGAAGCATAACTGGAATTCATTTTAAATGCTGCCGGTTATCGTGTGAGGCAGCACAAAGGAAAAATTTACTTTTAATTAAAAAGATTTTCTCTCCTTAGATCAAGTAATTGTTTAGTTTGGCTTCATCATGAAGCCTCTCTGAGGATTTCACATAGAAACTCCACTAGTGGGGCCTGTTTTCCTTGGTTCTTTGGTACCAGCTCGCAGGGTATGCAGCCCATTAGGGGGATAAAAGGAAGCCCAGAGAGTTCATGTTTCGTGTCTTTCCAATCTTTGAAGGAACTATCCGTAAGGCATAGGCTCACCGACCGTGACAGACTGTTCACACCTTCAAGTCCTGCCCATACCCAGTCTTTCTTTCCTTAAGAAAACAAATACCACACGCAATTCTAGGGACATTATAGGCCATCATACTGGCCCAGAAAAGTGACAGAACAAAAAAGCAGCCCCAAGGGTCCTGGATGAAGCTGTGTGAAGAAGGACATTACAGTCGTCTTATGCCTCTAAGACTTGATGTATTTACTCTGGGCTAAAGCTAATGCAGATAGATCCTTCTCAGAAGAGAGACAGACCAAGACCCAGGTAGACACAGAGCCTTATGGCTCTAGGTACAAGAAACTTGACAGAACCTTCAGTTTGAGAATCTGGAAATGAAACATGAAATTTGCAGTGGGAAGTACTCATGATAATAAAAAGAAGCTAGAGCATCATGAAATGTGAAATACTGAAGAAAATGTTTTTGATATTTTAGGAGATACACCAAGCTCTTGTGTAGAAGGGAAAATTTTTTTTTTTAAGCTCGCAATCTTAAAAAATGAAGATACAGCATGCAGGATTTTCCTGGCCTAATTATTTAAACATTATTTTAAAAATCCAGACTGCTCTCAATCAGCAACATTCTATTGCACATATATTACACTATTTCTGTAGTTTTACCTTACGTTTCCAAATATTGCATTCATTTATAAGGACGCTTTTATTTATTCAGAAAGCTTCAATTGCCAATACGGCAAGAATTCATTTACTTAACAATTCCATTTCCATGTAAAGAAAAACCAGTCAATACATTTGTGCATTTAACATGATATTTCCTCTCCATCAGCCACTAGGAAATAAATGAATCTCATTTATTGTGACAAATATGGAAGGTGTCTTATATGATCTCCACCTGCACATTACTGTGTCTTCTGGGCAGTAGGACAAAAAGGAGAAGGAGGCAGGAATAGGTAATTTGGGGTTCCTGTATCTGCTAAATTTCAACTGTGATTATCAACTTCTGTAATACAATAATACAGTCTCCTTAGTCTAAGAACTTTGCTGCTTTCAAGGAGAATTTACATGAGCATCTGTTTATCTACTTACCTTTCTTTGAAGTGTCTAGATTTATAATATCCATATGTGGCATATACAATTCATCTGAATTAAAATCTTTTTATCAAAAGTAAAATTCAAACAGATTATGAACCAGTTCATTCAATTTCTTTTTAATACTGGCAGTTTTAGTAAAACCATGCATAGTGATGTGTTCTTATCCTTAACTTTGCATCTAAAAGTATAGTAACAATAGGATAGGATTCTTACTGTTCCGAAAACCTGCAAGGTTATATGAAAGGAATGCTTAGCATTTCCAAATATGTGCCTCAGCTCCCTGTTTTTCTGTCAAGAAGCACCCCTCCCCCGCCACACACACAACAGTGTGGCCATGTTCACCAAGAAAGCATTTCACCTCTTGTCACCTCCAAATATGTGGCTGAAATAGATGTATCCAACCACGTGTTAAGAATGGTTCCAGTGGATAAATGCAAGTCACAGCTTCCATTATGTTAAGGAATTTAGGCAGTGCTAGAGGACAAATAACACGATATGCTTAGTGTAACATCTGTGCTTATTCTCCTGTGGTTTGAAAGTAGTCGCGCAGATGCATTTTTCCCATTGTGTGACCCAGGCTGAAATGCATGAAATTAATATAGGTAGATTTTTTTTTCACACCACATTTGGATAGCAAAGCAGCATATCTTCAGAGCACAGAATGATGCCGTGCTTTGTCCCTTTCTTCCAAGAGGAGCCTGGAAATCCCTAATCATTACATAACATTTCTCCTTTCCTTGTTTTCATTTTCCACCTGCACCACAGAGCTGGTCAGTCCAAAACTGCAGAACATCAATTGTGAATTGTAATTGCAAACGATTCTCTTAGAGAGTAATTTTTTTTTTTTTTTGAAAATGCACTATTTCAAGGCTTTTCCTACCTCCCTTTATAAGTGATCTTCAAAAAAGAATCGGTATATACTTCCTGGCCGAATGGTCAGCTTCCAACAGGGAAAACCAAATAGTAAAATCGTGAAGTTCATTTCATCTGCTCTCAGGAATGACTGGCATCCCTTCCAAGACTGAGTGTTTACACGCACTTTCTGACAGCCGGCTGCACCTAGGCTGTCTGTTCTTTCTCTCCTTTCTTGTCTCTGGGGCAGCATTCGTTATAACCTTAGGCGGGTGACCGACTTTAATCTCAATAATCCCATCAGCTCCTCGCAGGATTGTTAATGCCAAGGAGAGGAGTTTTCTTGGACACCTGCACTTGCAGATTCTCCATCAGCACATGAAATTCTCATTAACATGACAGGCCCACCTAGATCCCTGAAGAAATACATGGAAAATCAGTGTAAAAGGAGGCCGTCAGAGTTTATAGGCCAAGAGGCTGATTTAGAGCATCGCCCCCATCTGCAAGTCTTTAGTTTCCAGAAATTCATCCTTGTGTTTGTTTTTGAAACCAAGCTTTTAGGAGGAGGGAGAAAAATTAAAGGCTTGACTTACTGGAAAACTAATAATAAACAAGTCATTTTGTTTGTGCTGGAATAGACAGATGCTGTTTGAGTACAAATGTGTGTTTATCTGGAGGCATTTAGGGATCTCCCCACTAGTGCAGATGAAACTTTATGGGTAACATGGAACCACAGCTTCTGAAACAGAAATATACTTTACCTGCACACGACTTTTAATAGTTTCTTGGTCTTTTAGATTTGAAAATCTCTTTGAACTGCCAATAGATTGGAAAGATGTATATGTCCGTAACTGAAGTCATTGCTCGGAGAAAGGCGTTATGCAGCCTTACCTGGGGACACAGTCAGCTCCAGTATTTCTCCTGTGAGGCTTGCTTGTGAAGCTGCTTCTCCGAGACCATAAGACAGACAAACACAAAGATCGCAAAAGGCCCAAAATCTGCATTTGTTTTCCTAGCCACACACAGCTATAATTGCAACATCTTTTTTTTAAGATTTTATTTATTTATTTGAGAGAGAGAGAATGAGAGAGACAGAGAGAGAGCATGAGAGAGGGGAGGGTCAGAGGGAGAAGCAGACATCCCCCCACCCCTCGCTGAGCAGGGAGCCCAATGTGGGACTCCATCCTGGGACTCCAGGATCATGACCTGAACCGAAGGCAGTCGCTTAGCCAACTGAGCCACCCAGACGCCTTATAATTGCAACATCTTATAAAGACCACACATTAATTAGGTAAAACCATAGAGACCTATAGTTATGCAGTGAAATTTTGATGTTGCTCTCTTTTAAAAAACACAGGAAGGGTATGGGAAAAGTCTAAGATACCAGATACATAAACATCCAAAACATAAACATCCTGTGCACATCACGCTTGCAAATATCTTAGCTCTAAAGTAAAAGGTTTGCGTGAGATTTGGAGCATGATAGATATTGTGAAAAAAATCGTTTAAGTCCTACTGTCCTCTGGGGTGACTTCTAGGAGGAAGGATACATACTAAGTTACTGAGAGGCCATTTGAGAAATAAGTAAAAAGGAATACTTCACACAGCATGAGCCTAGCCAATGAAACTCATTGTTCAGCAGACTCCAGCATCGAGTAGTAGACTTTTCAAAGGACTGGAAATTTTATGAGTAGTTCTAATATTTGCAGTTATAAACACCAAGATAAAAATAATCGAATTCCTAGCTTATGTGTACAAGCTAGTTGCTCAAACACTAACTTCAACTTTAATGACAGGCAGTTGGCTTTTGTTTGGAAGAAAGGAGTTTCAGACCTTGCCAGCAAGGCTGGACTGACACAGCATTGAATTTAAATTCAACAGAATATATTGAGCATCTGCTAAGGATTAGATGCTATAGGTAAGGGCCAGGTGAATTTAAAATGAAAGATTCTGTCCCTCCTTCAAAAGAGTTATAACCTAGGTACCACAGGCAAAACCACACACACGCACACATACCCCAATTATCCAAGTGACTAAGAGAAAAAAAATTTTAGGGTCACATTCTTATGGTTAATGTGTGTACGAATGCTTCATAATGATCCTCATAATAACTGCGCGTTGCAACTAAATGGAGTAAGCTTTGGTATTTTTGTTGGCAAGAGAAGACTAAGGCTTGGGATGGCTAATTAACTTGTGTAACATTGTCCAGGTCACTTTTTAATGTCGAAGCGACAGAGGTACTTCTGGGGGCCTGTGCTTTATGCCACCACATGCTGCCGGCATCCCCCCAATTTTTTCCTTGCAGTCTAGAATTTATTGAGCATTTTTAATGCAGTCTACCCACTTTGTATTGAGATTTATTGTTTACTTGACTTTTTCCCCCACTGACTAAAGGGCAGGAATCTGGGAACCTTCCCTTTCTTTCACCCAAGTATCCAGCACTCATTTGTGTGATAAATGAGTAATTGCCGGTCACCAACTTCCCTCCACAGAAACAAAAATACCCACCATTATACACTCATGTTCCGAACTCATTGCCTGCTCCTTAAATGTTTGAGGAGTGAACGGCATGATTTCAACAGCAGTGTGAATCCCTGAAGAAACATAACTGTTTTTATGCCACTTTGCTGAAATGTTTTCTTTTAAATGTAGATATAAAGATAGGGCAGGACCAGACCGCGGAGTGTGCCATTAGGGCCCCGGAGGGAAGTCCCTGACTCACGCAGAGTGAGGTTGAGGTGTGTCCCCTGGAATGCTGGGATTCCCAGAGGCAGTGAAAGCATGCACTGCAGCAGAATGACCTCAGCAGTGCAATGCATGCTCATGAGCTCCAAGCTCCATTACAAGTGAGATTTCACTGTCTCTCTGTCACCAGCCAAGCCCTTATTGGCCTGGACTTGTGGACCACATGAAGGCCCACGCAAAGGGTGATGTGTGTTGGGAGCAGGGGGTGGGTTGGAACCTTAAATTTGCCCTCGAAAAGTAGCTCTGCCAGGAGATATTAGTTAGAAGGAAAATATTCATCATATCAGATATTTCGAAATACAGGCAGCTGGGTGGGATATTTTTCCAGCTGATTCTGCCTTGAGCTCATCAATCTTGGCCTCTTCCTTGGCCAAAGTCTTACCCTATCTTACGAGATCCGGTTTGAATGACTCAATCGACCCCTTTTCCATAAAACCCATTCTTTCTCTTTCTGCAAGGAGTCTTTCTTCTTTGGAATCCCATAATGCCTCATCTGTCAGCATGGTGGCACTTTTTACTTTGTCTTGTATTATCGTTATTTCCACGTAGGCCTACTTGTTTCCAGAGCCTGGCAAACAATAAATGCATGTTGAGTTTAATGGACTAGACGTTTCTATCTGGACACTCGGCATCCTTCAGTTTAATTTCACACTTTGAGTTCAAGCATCCATGATACGTGAAACCCTATGATTGAGCTGTAAGAGCACATCTACATGAGCATACCCCCTGGCTCTGTTCATTAGCTTATAGTTTGCCCCCAAATGTTTTAGTAAGAAGGAGAACAATAATTGATGTTTATCTACATAATACAGTCCTACTGAAATTATGTGCAGAGATAATAAATTGTGCTAAGTTGCAAAATGGTTGTAACCCAGACCACCCTTTATCCATTCTTCCATACTGTACTTTTTTGGTTTGGGCAGAGACAGGTATCAGGAGCCAGAGATCTGTACACACGATCTGCTCGATCTTACGGGATATCTAGTGTTGCATCCCTGCTGTCTGCTAGATCAGTATCACTGGACCCACTGGCTTGCTCATGCCGACCTCCCCCATACAATTCCTAAACTTCAGGTCTTCTACTAGGAGAACACTTCCCGAGTTTTCGTGGGTCCCGGTGGGACCAAGAGTTATGGCAGGAGAGCACTACGCCAGTGCATGCCCTCCATGTAGTAGGCACTCACTGAAGCTTTGCTGCGAACCCACCTAACAAGAGCACATGCTATGACTCTAGGAGGTGTTTCACTAGGAGATCTACATGGTTTATACATATTTGAACTGGTTGCAATTATTTCTTTTTTTTTTAAAGACTTTATTTGACAGAGAGAGACACAGTAAGAGAGGGAACACAAGCAGGGTGAGTGGGAGAGGGAGAACCAGGCTTCCCGCCGAGCAGGGAGCCTGATGTGGGACTGGATCCCAGGACCCTGGGATCATGACCTGAGCCGAAGGCAGGCACTTAACGACTGAACCACCCAGGCGCCCCTGGTTGCAATTATTTCTAACCTGTAGCATACTTCCTTTTCTCTCTTAAAAAATTCCAATTAAGCAATTTTTACTGCAACATTTTTAAGTTAGAATCTTAACTGAGTTTCTAGAAGTTGCATTTGGTCTGTTCTGAATACTTGTCCTCTTCCCACATCAAAGGATTGGGCTCAGGTTTTAAATTTAATGTAACTTACAAACACGCATTCAAAAAATGTTAATTGAAGGTTTTAAGTCCCAGAGTCCTTTACTGCCCAGCAAGAGTCCCTGAAAATCTTAGTTAGAAAAGGGGGCCATTTAAGTGTCATCTTTGTGACTGAGCTACTGAAGGTTTCAGAGGTACCCATGTGCAAAGTGACATGTTATTGAAGCAACGAAGCTTCTTCATTTTAAAGAAGAAAGGAGGGGGCACCTGGGTGGCTCAGTCATTAAGCGTCTGCCTTCGGCTCGGGTCATGATCCCAGGGTCCTGGGATCGAGCCCCGCATTGGGCTCCCTGCTCGGCGGGGGGCCTGCTTCTCCCTCTCCCACTCCCCCTGCTTGTGTTCCCTCTCTCTCTCTCTCTCTCTCTCAAATAAATAAAATCTTTTTAAAAAAAAAAAGAAGAAGAAAGGAGTTCACAGGTCGGTGAATGTCTTAAAAGTATTCATCTTTTCTCAAGATCTGGGCATGGGGATTTAACCAGCCTTTCTCTTCAACTCCACAGGAGAGTTTCAACTTGTCTTAGATGCTGTTTACTTGTATCCCAGAGTCTAGAGAAACCCCAGTACATTTCATTTTCTCCTCCTTTTTTATCAGAATAGATTGCGTCCTGATGTCCAGATTTTATAGGTTTCTCATGTAAAAAGGGAATTCAAATGGAATATCTGATTTTTCTGTACACAATTATATCTGTCCAAGAAAATATGGAAGGAAAACAAACAGACAAGCAAAAAACTCAGGTTTTGCAGAGAGTATGTGAGGACTTTTTGCCCAAACATGTCTTAAATATGTTTCATAAACTAAGATGAGCATTTTGGGGTGGGCGTGTCAAACCAAAGGTCTTCAAAGCCTAATGCTGTCTCCATCACACTAAGGAAATGTAGACCAGTGGTGGTGCCTCCATTCTAGAACATTCGATCTTTATGGTTTCCATATTGGAGTGATTTGAGTAGCTGGATTCTGGAAATGTCTCTAGCTGAAATGCGAAAGTATTAACCTGCTGCACGGAGTCCCTTTTGTTTCCTTTTTTGCCTATGCCACTTGCCAATTTTAACAACTGCAGCAGATTTTACTATTTAAACAAAACCAGATGGAACTCCAGTTCAAAGAACATATCAGAATTAAATATTTCTTTTTTAATTAGTTGCTTCTGATTTATGCAAAAAAAAATAACATGAGATCGAAAGAATGTGCAATGAATTCAGACACAAAGGAGCCCACGTAAGCATTATCTCTCTTTATCGGCCAAAAAAGACAAAGGTCAGCCCTTGTTTGGGTACTTAGTTTTTCTTGCCCCTTTCCTTGTTCTTGTGCTGTAAGTACAGTGGCAAGTCAAGGAAACCAGCCTTTCCACGGCATTTGTGCTCTGACAGCCTTATCTAATGTTATTCTAAGTGGCTGGCTCACGGCTTCCAATAGAATTCATCTTTCATTCATGTAGGATTGTTTTACTACCAGAGTTTTGTTACAACCAGTAGTTTGTTTCCACCCGAGAAAATGCTTTCCTTTAATTTAGCTATGAAAAAGAGAGAGAGAGAGATTAATGCAGGCAATTAAGACCAGAAAAGAAAATTGGCGAGGCTCTTCCTGCATTACACTTTTCTCATACTTGGATATTTTTACTCTTTACCAGAATTTTAAAAACGTTTCCTCATTATCTTTTGCTAACAATGATCCATCTCTACCATCTTGTTTTTCAACAGCGTAACTGAATCATTTGCAAAGGTTTGCTTTCTGGTAGCCAGTGTAAATGTTAAACCCTAAGTCAAGGTAATCATAAATGGTTTCAAATTCTCTGTAATTATACAAAATGTATTTTTTTTTAAAAAAAGAAAAATCAGATTTCATTATTGTTGAGGAAGCAATCTCTTTCTTTCAATAATTACCACGTTTTACCACACGAATGGGGCAACAGCATGGGTATAGTGTTTGTACATGGGCCACTGATCTGATCTGGGTAAGTCCTGGCTCAGTCACTGGCGACTTATGTGACTCTGGGCAGGGTCCACACATCACTTTGTTCCTCAGTTGCTTTGTCCATAAAACCTTCCATGCATGACTGTTGTGAGAATTGAAAGAAGTGATGATTGTAAATTTAGCCCTTAATAAAATGCCGGACACAAAGGGATTGCCCTGATTTTTCTATTAATATAGTAACTTTAGCCATCAGTATTTTTTTATGTGATACAGTAATAATGACAAAATACATAAAGAGATAGAGAACTATGTCACTGGCTATAAAGTGATTACATTCCAGTTGGTCACTATACAAAGTCCAAGATGTTAAGTTAAGGAATGCAATGATCAGATGCTTGATTTAAGCCCACGGATCCTAGAACAGCATTGATGTTAAAATGCTCAGGCTCTATCAGAAAATATGTGTGTTATCTAAGGAAATGAGACAATTGCTTAAAAATATTTTCTTTAGCTTGTAGTGTCTAGTGATGAATTAAACAGCTCTTTGAGTCATCAGAGATGCTCTAAAAAAAAAAACCAACATGCTCTCCCTGCTTCAAAATATTTTTCCTGTTTTTAATCAGACTTCAGTCCTTTGTCCTGTATTTTTTCAGGCTCTTGTACTGACCTGCTTTGGGAATGTTAAAAGCTAGTAAACACTCCCTGGCCAATGCTAGCTCAATGGGCAGTATTTTATTGAGCAAGACAGATTTTCATTTTAGAAATGAGGCTTTCCACATTATGACATTACCAATGGCTTGTTATGTATTATTATAGAAAGCAACGATATTCATTTCATGGCTCGGAGGCTGCATGCTGGTGTTTAACCAGCAGTTTGCAGAGGTTTGCTACATGATTTACTACACAATGCTGAAACATGCGCTTTGTCCTCAAATGATTCCCAGTAAAAAGTGTGCCTCTCCTGGCTTCTCTTTATCTGGGGAATGTGTTTCCTGTCATTCTTAACACAATGCCATGGCCATAAAGAGCTTGTGGATTATACGTGTAGTCATCTTCCAACAAAGAGCGAGTTGGGATCATGGTCAGGATCCATGCCATGGGGGGCCCTCCAGCCACAGGAGTGGCTAGGAACCCATCCATGGCCCCCCAGAAGTGGACGAGGACAGCTGCTTTCTTCTACTAGGGCGCCTCTCCCCAAACCCAAAATGAAAGTTGGGCTTTCCTCTTCTGTCTCTGCTGTCTAGCAATACCATCTTCTTGGGGGTAGAGCACAGTGAAAGTAAGATGTGGGTAGACAGCCTACCAGCAGTGTTAGAATTTTATATTTATATTGGAAACAGGATATCATATTGGGTCACTTCTGCTGATGGGGCTATATAAGCTAAGTCAGAGAGTGTCTGCCAGAACTCAAAAGGAGTGTGCTGGACTTCTGTAAAATAGTCTACACACTCCCAGATAAGTACCAGATGTTTATGTTCGTCACACACACAGAGTGAAGCATTCAACAATTTTAGTGAATGCATTGATGCACGGCTCCGTGCATCCCCCCTCCCATCCTCACACCCCCTCACCATCACCCTTAATGTTAAACAGAAGTGCATCAAACTCAGATGTGAGATCACATCCATCTTCCAATTAAAAATAAAGCAGCTGTGGAATAATGATATTCTTTCAAAATGAGAAGATAGTGATTGGAACAGAGCTGATCGGATTTAGGGAAAGCAGGTTACTTAATTATGGTTATTGTGTGTCTGAGTTTTTATGGAAAGAAAGGAAGTATTGTTCAGGACGATGAACCCTCCAAAACACAGAGGGGTGGCATTATGTAAAACTGTTCTGGGGTTGTAGCTTTATCTTTCCAGCTGTCTGTCTTGGGTCGCCAATCTTGTCTATTATGATGTGAGGTTGGTGAGATCTCATCATAATTCAAAAAGCTAAACCACCAAGAGGATGGCCAGTGGCTGATTTTGAATAGTTTTCATGAAAACTAATTATTTCGGCTTGAAAATGACCAGAGCGCAATACTTTTAAAAGAGCAATACACTTCTTAAAAACAAAACAAAGAGCAATACACTTCTTGACAAATAAGGGCTATAGTGGTGAAGGAAACACAGTAAGTTGTTTAGGGTCCGTTTATTTCATTCATTCATTTCCTCCTGCTTACCTCTGCACCTCCTGATCCTCCTTCTCACCAGAACATTCTTTCCCTTTTGTGCCATTTGCCAACTTCTACTGTGTATCCTCCAACACTTGTCTTAGACATCAGTGCCCGCTGCAAAATGTCAGCAGTGCGTTGACTCCTTCCTCTGTGCAACGCCCCATTCGGTCATCGCGCGTGTGTGTGTGTGTGTGTGTGTGTTTCCCACACTCTTACTGCTCTTTCTGTCCTCACCACTTACTCTAGAACTTAGAGGAGAAGTGGTATGAAGTGTCCACTGAGTGAATGTCAATTAAGTTGAATGAAAATGTTCATGGGTAGCAGACCAATCAAATAGATTATGCTACAGCCTCACTGTGGACTACCACATGAAGCCATTGAAAAATACTTTGGGCATGAAAATATATCCAGCAAACTAAACAAAAAGCAAGTTATCAAACCTAGAAGTAATACAACCTCATTTTTATAATGACGAAACATACATACACCATCCACATATATTTTGCGTAGAAAAAAATATTCTGGGAGGCTGTTACCTAAGGTGGCTTTTTCCTAATGTTGGTCTTATGGAGATTTTATTTTCTTCTTTAATCTTTTCTGTATCTTACAAGTTTTCACTAGGCAGCTATTACTTTTCTCTATAGAAAAGCAGATACTCCCTAGAAGAAATCTCAAAAGTCTAGATGGAAGTAGAGCAAAAACACAACATGATGAATTCAGCGGTGGAGACATGAACTATGCACCAAACATCCCCAGGGAAGAAGGGACTTCGTTCTGCCTACCAAACCAGAAAGAGAAAAGAGTCATTTGTAGTCAGAAAAGAAGAAAAGTTTATTTTAGGTCAAGAGAACTTCACGTGGCAAGGCAAGGAAACAGAAGGGCTTATCTTGTGTGAGGAATAACAAATAATTTAATGTGGTGGGAAGGTACGGTTGGAGAGGGATAGATGCAGCAGGTGGGATGAAAGAGGTCGACGGAGGCCAATGTCATGATTTGCGGAGCCGGCTTCACTGGTGAGAAGAGTGTGAACAGCCAGGCTTTAGGCAGTAAGGCCTTCTGGGTCTCCTGACACAGACACGGGAAGTGTGAGCAGCAGGGCTTCCGAGGCTGATGGTGATGCATCTCTCCCAAGCCCAAATGCTGTGAGGGCACTCCTCGAAGATACTTAGGGAGAAGAGACTTGAAAGAACTTCCCTGGTGTTGCCAGTGTGAGGGCCCCCACAGTGCTAGGGAGGCTGTGTCTTGTTAGAGCTCTGCGTACATCCGGTTTTAATTGCAAAGGTTCAGGCCCCAGCCCTAATCATTTGGGAGGTTCCTCATTCATCCTTACTAAATCCAGTGGCAGTAATGTGAGGAAGAAAAATGAAATGAAATTTCAAGTATCCCAGTGTGGGATAAATAAGAGAATCTGCGGAGTTTTAAAGCACAGCAGGAAATTTTAGCAATTACAAGGGGAGGTTGCTAATGCATTTCATTGCTGTTGAGAAAAGAAAATATTTTTTTCTTTTTTACAAGGGATTCTTGCACATGTTTTGGGGGCCTTTCTATCTGGGACATTGGACATTTCCCGTGTTGGATACCCTGTTAATTTCAGTCAGTTACTCCTTCCTTTAAAGTCAATTGTTTCTAATGCCTAGGATTTTTCTAGTTGACAACCAATTAACTTCTTTCCTACCTGGTAACCAAATTTTACCTTAAAAACAAAATTTAAAAATTAGGAAAAGGGACAGCCAGGGAATGAAGTTCTAGAGTTATTTCAAATCAGCCTGAGCTGAATATGCACTCTTGGGGATTTAATCATTTCCAAACTGAAGAGCCATTTGTAAGTTTGACAGGAAGAGTTTATTTAAATAGCTCTGCTTCATGCTCCCTTGGACGTCAAGATTTTAAGGGCCCTTCAGCATGAAAGTGGATATGGCATTGGGCATGACTCAATGGATAGTCAGTAAAGCACTAAGTGTTCTGAGAGCATTTGAAAAGAGTTGAAATTGTTGAGTGCAACCATGTCCAGAGTACCCATTAACTTTCAGATTGCAGTGTTAGGAAATCAAGAGAGTTTTTGCAGCAACTTAAAATCCCCTGATTATTTGTCTGGAATAGAGTTAGATTTAGGGTTACCAGATAACGTACAGAACATCCAGTTAAATTTGAAGTTCAAGTAAACAATGAACCAGCTGTCAGTATGCCCCCATATTGCACGGCACATACATGTACTAAAAATATTTGTTGTTTCTCTGAAATTCAAATTTAACTGAAGATCCTCTATTTTTATTTGCTAAATCTGGCAAATGTGGATTGCCTCCCTTTTTTGAAATTTGTGCACAAATTCATACAAAGTCTTATGGTTCACTTGTGAAAAAAATTCAAATTTCAGTTAACGAGTAGAGGCCCTTGGTAAAAATGTACTGGGTAAATATTTATTTGTTAAATTAAGATTAAAGCATCTATCATTATTATCCTAAACTATTAATTTCTATTAAAGTCTTGCTCTTTTTTCCTCTTAAATCTGGCGATAGCAACCATAGCATAGACTTTATATCTTTAAAATCAAGTAAATGAAATAAGGACAGTTTTACACTGAATGGTGCTCCCTTCCTTTCTAGATGAAATCTGCCATTGTTGAATTGTGTAACTTCAAGTTGGCTTTTATGGGCTAGTGATATAGCTGTTTTTCCTGGATGTAACTCTTTGTTCAGTTTTTGAAGTGAATTGGCAACATGTTGATTTAACTACTCCAAGGACCTTCAGGAAAAAGCACTTCATGAAAGACAATAGTCATTCTTCATAAGGCTAACTGTACATAAAATGGAAATTCTTTAGGTGTTCATGGCCTATAAGACTGGAGGGTTAATTGAAATTTTGTTTTCTGAAAATTGGGTTGTCATGCAGTAAGTGGAAAACGGGATTCAGAAGTGGTGGTGGTGGGTAGGGGGTATGTTTGGGGGTTTTTTGTTTTTGTCTTTTTGGCTTTTGTTGCTGTTCTCACTGGAAAATGGCATTCTTTTACCTCTTAATAATGAATGTGCTGTTGAAACATTTTGTTAATGTTAAGCAGTTGTAACGTGCAGTTACTTTCTGTGTCCTTTAAAAGTATTTGCCATATACTTGTGTATCATTTCTTTAAAGTATCTGCATTATACACAAATAAAATAGAGAGTATAATAAATGAGGGAAACAATTTTAAACAAATAATCAAATGTATCCCTAAAAGGAAATTGAAAATATTTCTAATATATAAAAACTAGTAATGATTTTTGTTTTAAGATGATTCTTGGTTACTAATGATGGAAATAAGAAAGGTATAAGAAAAAAAAAAACCTATGGTTGACTCTTGAACAACCTGGGTTTGAGCGGTGAGGGTACACTAATAAGTGGATTTTTTTTTTTTGTATGGTACCGTGAATGGATTTCCTTATGATTTCCTTAATAACATTTTCGCTTCTGTAGCTTACTTTATTGTAAGAACACAGTATACAATACATATATAAAATATGTGTCAATCGATTATTTATGTTATCTGTGAGGTCTCTGGTCAACAGTAGACGATTAGTAGTTGAGTTTTGGGGGAGTCAAAAGTTACACACTGATTTTCGATTATGCAGCAGGTTGGCACCCCTAACTCCCCACATTCAAGGGTCAACTGTATTTTACTTTACTGGAAACATGGAATCATTGGAAGTCAGAGCTGAAAGGGATCTTCTCCTTCCAGGTTATCTAGTCCAACTCCTTTATTTAACAAATGAAGAACTGGAAACCTCAAGATGAAGTGACTTGTCCAAGGCCCCACAGCTAGCTAGTGGCAGAACCAATCTTAGACCCTTGAGGGCCCGATGCTTAGATCTTTGTCCTGCCCACTCATGTCACAGGGTCACAGGAACAACCCAAGCCACTGCACACCTCTGGCAGGAAATCATGGACCTTGAGGCTTTGGTCACCCTCTGTCATCACTGCTGTGCTGCCCTTCAAGCAGCCCAGATTTCTGGGGTGTGAGACAGGCTAGTAAGAGATGAAGACAGGTGCTGGTGTTGAGGAACTCCGCTGGAAACTTACGGTTGGAGCTCGCGAGCCCTAGACATTGTCACATGGAGGCATCAGTCTTTCCCAGATGATGCCTTGGAATCCACCTTCTTCTCGAGCCCAACTGCAATAAAGACCATGGGAAGATAGGGGGAAGGAAGAAATTTAAAGATGAAACAAAAATCCTTGCTTTGCCTTCCTTGTCTCCCCTCCATTCCGGATTATAAATCTCTGGCCCATTCTCTAAACCACAACACTCACAGTGCTTTCAGAGACATATAATTTCTGTCTGCAATCTGGGAGGGGGTAGATGCTGACCAGTGTAATAGGATCCCTTAGACCTGAGTTCTAGTCCAAGCCTCTCGAAAGTCCAATGTGCAAATTTGTCTTGATTTCCTAATTGTAAAATAATGTACGCTAATGTGTTGTTAGGAAGATATTTTTATTTATTTTTTTAAAGATTTTATTTATTTATTTGAGAGAGAGAGAAGAGAGAGCACGACCGGGGGGAGAGGGAGAAGCAGGCTCCCCGCTGAGCAGAGAGCCTGACGTGGGGCTCCATCCCAGGCCCCGGGATCATGACCTGAGCCGAAGGCAGACGCTTAATGGACTGAGCCACCCAGGCGCCCCATATCTGTGCCTACCTTCAGAAGGAATGAAATGGGGAAATTAGAGGTTGTTGACGCCAGATGGATTTAGGGCCTATTGCTCTGAGGTGGATGAAAACCACCCTGGGGAATCCACAGGAAAAGATTTTTCAGGCTATGGTGGTGCAGCGTGAGTGGCTGACCATGCTTGTATTGTTTTGCAGGTAGACTTGGGTCTTCTGCGCTTTGTCACTGCTGTTGGGACACAGGGAGCCATTTCAAAGGAAACCAAGAAGAAATATTACGTCAAGACTTATAGAATAGACATTAGCTCCAATGGGGAAGACTGGATCACCATAAAAGAAGGAAATAAACCTGTTGTAAGTGTGGCCGCCACCCACCCCCCAACCAATTAAGTCTTTGAAATGGATGATCAATTTTTACTTGTTTGTTTGGGAGCTTTCTGTCTGGCCTGGTTTAGTTTTGGATTGATTTAAAATGAAAAGTGCAATTAGAGGTTTATATCTGACCAAGGGGGTCTCATGTTCCCAGATCCAGAAGCCAAGAGGAAATTATACAGATGTTTCCAAGAAAAGTCAATACCGGCCAAATTAAGTGTCAGACTCAAGAATCACTTTAAACCTCCCATGGGGATAGGGACTGTGCATAGGATAAGCACTGTCCTCTTAGAACCTTAGGCATATTGTTTTGTTTGGTTTCCCTGTGTTTCTTCATTCTCTTTCATAGATTCCTTCTTTCTTCCTCTTCGTAATGGGCTGGTTTTAGAAAACTCCTTTTCATCTACCCTCTGTGGCCCACAAACTAATTTACAAGTGTGTTTGGCTGCTTCTGTTAGAATGAAGGGAACGAAAGGCAGTTCACAGTGTTCCCTCAGATCACACAAACGACCTGACGCTACCTCCTCACGGCTCTTAACCAAAGAAGCCACACCAACCGGGCCCCGCCCCGGGCACCCTGCCCTAAGTCATTTGGAACTGAGATGTTCTTCTCAGTCTGCCTGTTGTTTTGAAGTTCCGCTTGCTCTGATTTACTAATCAAAAGATTTCTGAGAACACATATTCGCTGTTTCCCCCAAATTGAAAGCTTGCCCTGAAGCCAAGCAAAATGCATGGAATTGATAAGGATAGTAGCAAAGATCCAGGTAACTTAAATTCCGAGTTTGGGAAGAGGCCAATTAACACGTCTTTGTCTCCTTTTGAGCATATGTGGCCCGGTTTTCTCCTCCTAACTAAGAAAAGCCTCCTGAGTGTGAAGTGAAAGAACTGTTAATTCCCTTTGATTAGCTGCGAAGCCCCCGCGCTTACTGAGGGCAAACAAGATGAAAGTAGATATATAGACAGCTACTCTGTGTGAGGAAACTTCTATGGACAGCAAGTTCAAGGCCACTGCCTAGCCCTGGAGGACACGGAACCAATCCTCCATCCCATCCAGGGAAAGAGAAACCCTCACAGCCAACACTTGTGAAGCTTTAGCAAGTAAATTTTGACCCTAAGTTTCATGACTTATTCTTGAAGTATTTTTTGGAAGACATGCCTTAGTTTCAAACAAATAAACCAAAACACTGATGCCAAGGACATACCAACAAACAAAAGAATCTAGAGAGAGTAAGGAGAACCGACCTCAGGCCTTCAGGCCATTTCTTTAAAACACGAGGGCTGCTTCTCCAACACGTCCTCGTCAGCTGTTGGCCATCGGTTGTCTGCATGGCCCAGAACTCACAGGTTCTGGGGGGGTGTCTGGCAATGCACACAGCTAGGCCCACAATCTGGAGCATCCTGAGATGCAGAAGGGCTTCCAGAGCGGGAGGCAGACAGATTAAAGAAGGATTCAGCAAAGATATAAGTGTGGCATCTGTCTGAGCACATTCGTTGAAGCTAAATGCAATCCGAACATCCACCTGTAGTCTCGTTATTGTTGCCCACCCTCCTTCCCTTGTACATTGGGGCCTCTCCGACCGTGGCCTCCACCCTCTTCCCTGCCTTCTTCAGGGAGAGTTGGCCGTACCTCATCAAGACCAGCCTTCAATCAACGACAACTCCAGCCGTCCTCCTTATGTTGAACGGAATGTATGCACTTAACGTGGTTTTCAGCAAACGTAAAGTTCCCTCAGTGTGAGCCAGAGTTCACCCCACAACCTGTGCTGGAGCATGCGGCCCTCTTAACTGACTGCCGGTCTCTCCCTGAAGTGGACTTGTTGACCCTTCAAGCATTACGGTTTGGGACTCTACTCCCTCTGGTAGCTACCCATTATTCTTTGTCACACAAAAATGCTCCCACACAGATTGTTTCCCAGAGAGATTTGCTGAAGTAGGACAGAAATCTAAAGGCCATCACAGGCTAGATAAATTATGATATTAAACCATCTCTGGAGAGGGATCAGGCTAACAGCCAACTTCGTAAAGCATTTGACCACCTTCTGTCGTGCAGGCCACTTAAGCTAAATGAAGCAAAAACATCATCCCGACTTTTAGAAGTCTTCTCTCTCAGGGGAAGAACAAGCCCTGGGAAATTGTGCTCCTCCTCTGAGAACTTACCTGGAAAGGTGGGGAGGAATCTCCAGGCCTCTGAGGGGCCCAGCAACGCCCAAGTGACACAACCTAACTGGAATATGGCGCGGCTAGGCTGTGTGAGAAGCAAAGTGCTAGTTGCTTTTACTTTCACGTGGGCTCTCCCCAGTTCAGGGCTGAAGTAAAAACCAGAGAAGTGGAGGCCTTCAGCTCCTCCGGAGGTAGTCTAGTGCCAGAGTGTTCCAGCATGGCAAACAGTCTGCACGCCTCAGAGATCTTGCTAGAGAACAGGCTGTGGTGCCATGCCCAGGCAGCGTGGCCCCAACAGATCTTGTGGGAAACTCATTCGTGACTGGCACTTACTACATTTGCAGTTACATGCCTCATCTTTCTTAGAATAAAATGACTCATTTTTAAAACTAGAGGCAGGAGCCCTAGAAAAGCTGATTTCTAGTTGCATATCGTTTCTAATTCAGTTTAGATTTTGACCACTAAAACATGATTTTACCAATAACCCAAAAAAGATGGAAGTGATTAATTAACGTCAGGGATAAGATTTTCCATCAAGAAATGGAGTTAAAAGTGGGGAGACCACTTGCCCCAGTGTTGTAGCTGGGAACATAGCCTAGAATTTTCAAAAAGCTAGACCCTACACTGAATTCCAAAAGTACTCCTTCTGGGGGTTCCTGGGAAAGTAAAGTAGTGTGAGTTTCCATGAAATGTCTATAGTATTCTGTAGGTCCTTATGATAAAGTTAATAACCTCCAACTTTTTTAGATGATAGCATTTAGCCTTTAACAAATGTTAGCTTTGTAATAGGGTTTTTGGAGGCTCTGGGCTCTCAGAAAATTGAATAGATGATTAGGGCAACATTCTGTATTACACATGAATTTTCTGATTGCTATCATTTGAAAAAATAACATGGCAAGTTTTTAATGCCGCCTCAACCTTGATGGACAATGCTGAAGTTGTAAATAATTTTATAGGCATTTGTGAAAACATATTTTTGTATTCATCTTAAATCTAAAGAGTCTTTTGTTAAAGGGCCTTTTCTTTCTCTATATAGATCTTTCAGGGAAACACCAACCCCACAGATGTTGTGTTTGGAGTTTTCCCTAAACCACTAATAACTCGATTCGTCCGAATCAAACCTGTGACTTGGGAAACTGGCATTTCTATGCGGTTTGAAGTATATGGCTGCAAGATCACAGGTAAGCTCCAGCTTGAAGATGGCCTTATTTTGACTTACGTGAACTTTTAAATATAGGCAGTTATTTTATACAAATGTGGTCATTTTCATTTGGTGGCTAAGAGTATGCCCTTTGGATTTAGACAGATCTGACGTTAAGTCCTGTTTGTACCCCTCGCTAGCTTATCTCGGGAGAGAATTGGCTATCTTTCAAAGCCTTACTTATCTCACCTAGGAAACATGACAGTGGACGCCATGCAGGGTTGTTGGGATAATGGATTAGCTCATGGGTTTAAGGCACTCAGCACAGTCTGGCGTGTGGCAGGTGTTTGTTAAAGCAGCGCCTTCCCACTAGTCGGCAAACTCCATGAAGGCGAGCACCAAGCTTCCGTCCCCGTTTCCTGGATGCACGGCCCACTGACAGGTGCTCAGTAGAGTTGCAATTAAAAATTATTACATGACATGCTCTCCATCGCTTTATCCTTTTAATTTGGAAGGCTACAGGTGGCTCTGTCAGCCAAGATCAAGGAGCAGTTTAACTCCTTTACTCACTAACTCCCCTGACAACTCTGTGTCTCAGTATCTATCCATCCTTTGCGGAGTGCATATACTAATGTTAGAAATTGATCTGTCAACGTTTCTAGTTTTTTGTTTGTTTCTTCTGACATGAATAGGACTTTAAAAGTTTCTGTTAAATTGCTGTAAGTAGAGGGATTCTACCCATTTGAGAGATGAAGAAGGTGCACTCTGGAGGCATTAAGTGACTAAAAAGGTAGGCCAGGTGGGGCAGAGCTGAAAATAAAAGAGCCGTCACGACTGTTATTCTCGCTGTATTCCTGTGGCAATCAGTGCAGCCATGACTTGTCCACTGACCTTGCTGTATGATCCTGCTGTATTCTGGAGTATTCTAATAGCAGTCACACTGGAATTCCTTTTCTTTTAAGTAAATAAATTGCAAAAGTTTCATTAAAAAAAAAGCAATGCAATATAACCTTCAAAGTAGGTTTAAAAGTTAAACAGAATCAGTAACTGATTCACCAAAAAGTCATTACAAATGAATAACTTTTAAAAGTCTCTGAACTATCTTTAAACACTATGTTAGTATACATAGTTAGGGCATTTAATATCTTCTTCCACGAATGCCAACACTATTGCTTTTATTTTTATCCTCTTTAGTATAATTATGTCTACAGAAGGAAAACACTGATTTTTGAAGGTGGGGAAAAACACCCAGCTGGGCAGTTTTCAATGAAATTACAAGCCATTTGGAGAAAAGCACCTCGAGAAAAAACTAAGGAGAAAAAAACTCGATGAACGGGGCCTAGAACAAGTCCCAGCAAGCAGAGCCTCTGAGGAGACGATGATATCAGTGTTTTCTTCTTGGTTGCCAGAAGCAGATAGTTTTCACCTTCAGAGGCCACGGTCCCCTCAGAGTGGAGACCAATGCAAGAGAAACAAGGCTTCAGTATCCCTGCTGGACCGGGAGACCCGTGGAAGCAGGGGCCATGTTTGCCTTATCTTCTATTGTGTCCTGTAATGCCTGGACCATAACACGTGATCAACACACTTATTTTTGAATGAATGAATGAATGGATGGATGGATGGTTGACTTGCATTTCTATCCACAAATAAATGACTGAATTTCAAAATATCACCCTCTCCTCTTGGGTTGGCAAGTCCTAACTCAAACTGGATTAAAACCAACAAAAACTATTGAATTAAAAGTTACCCCATGAATACATCACTTGACTCCAAAGTCTCCAGAGCCCTCAAGTTTTCACTTAATTTTTGTATTCAGAAATTATTTTTTAAAAAATACAATAATCCTAGAAAATCCAGAGTATACAGTGGGTGTCACCATAAAAAGATATACAGGAAATAAGATTGGGGCAAACCATTCTGCTTTATAGATGATTGACAAAGGAGCATTTTCATTATTTTGACAAAGCAGGCTTCATCGTTTTGGCAAATATGGATATTGAGGAAAATAACCTTGGAGAGTTACTGCTTGATGTATGAGAACATACTGCAAACTCTGTTAACTTGTGTTTGTTAACCGGAAGTCTCTTAACTGGCGTTTCTGCACACATCATTGTGTTCCTATGTTAGCCAAAGTTTGCAAGGATGACCTCAGGCACCACAATACCCTGAGTCATCATGGGAAGATTACATTATGCTCATTCAGTTTCACCCATCAAATGCAGCTATCACCTTCTCATTCTTGGAAACTGAGTATTTGGTTTACCAGTATATCTCAGTTTTAAAACTGAGTACAGAGATTTTGCTATAAAACAATATCAATGAAAAGAACTACCTTAATTCCCCACCACAGAACTCATCTCTCCCTTCCATCTAGGATTGCTTTTAAGCTATCCAAACAGGGTTGCCAAGTAAAATACAGAATGTCCAGTTAAATTTGATTCAGATAAGTGACAAATCATTTCTTAGTACAAGTATATCCCATGCAGTATTTGGGATATACTTATACTAAAAAATGATTCATTATTTTAAGTTCTAATTTAGTGTGCCATCCTGCTTCTTGTTTTGTTGTTTTTCTTGGATTGTTTGTTTTCTAAATTTGGCAACACTACTTCCAAAAGCTTTGACATGTAGCCACGCACAGCTGAGCCAGCCTGCTATGGAAGAATAGAAGTAGATCCTAGTATCTCATTCAGACTTTGAAATGTAAATGTAATTTTTCTCCTAATCATTGCTAAAAGTGAGTCACATAATTTTTAGTCAAAGGCAAATCAAGGTGCCTCTTCATTGTTCTTTTTGGATGAGGCAGGCTTATAAGAAGGAATGGGTACCTAACTGTACTGTGGTATGTGGGCTGAATGGGGGCAGGGCATCACATGGTTTGTGGATATGTAAACTGTGCCCTAGCCAAGTCTGCATTAGAGAAAGGACGTTAATCTGGTAAAGGTTGTGCTCTCCTTACAATATTCAGGTTATTGTGCATTTCTCCAGATGGTAACATCTGGTCCTTATTACCAGCTAAACATTTTCTTTATAAAGGCTGATTTTGAATCAGTCAGGTGTGACCACAGTGACCAAAAATGTGACTTCTATTTTTAGCACTATAGTTTCATAGACCCTCAGTAAAATGCTTTTTATAATTTTTTTTTAATCCCCATTGAGTTTATCCTTGGTTTCCAGATCCCAGCCTGGAGCAAATACTGTGACTGAATTACAGGAAGGGGCGCTTGACAGAAACTGGCCGCTGCCTTTATTGTGTTAATAAGTTGATTCATTCAACAAATATTTGTTAAGCAAATACCATAGAGAAAGCAGGGCTCAAGGAGTCATAGAAAATTTTTAGATATGACTTGGTTCATGTCCCCAAAGAACTTAAAATCCGGTGAGGCAAGTAACAGCAATCCAAGGAACAGAATATGGTCGTCAGTATTGGAGAAATGCAGATCAAGTGCTAATAAAGAGTCTTAGAAAAGGAAAACCACACCTAGTTGGAAAGATGGGGAAAACTGTAGCATTTGAAAACCACTCAAGATTTCTAATGGTTTAGAGTGTGGGAAGGGCAAGATAATGGGGACATTCTAGTGGAGGGAACAAAATGAGAGAAAGCCTCCCTCCATTCCACCTCCGTAAGGAAGTGCTTTATTCCATTTGCCTCTAGCAAAAGCGGTAAATGAGGAGAGGCTTTGCAAAGCCATGATCTGGAAGGCCTGGCAGGCTTGGTTGACAGGACATGCATAATTCCTAGATGAGCTGGGACTGAATGCTTGGATAAAGAAATGACATGACCTGAAATGTACAACTCATCTGGAAAGTGTCTGAGTAATTCATTCTTAAGGGCAGCTGATAACATGGACACAGTTTAATTGCATTAAATATGTGCTTCTCACTTAGGATGGTTATATTTTTAAGCTAAATTTTGATTATATTATGCAGAATTGAGTTATTTCAAAGAAAAATAGGTTATCGTTCCTATGCATGTCCTTGATTGAGGCGTACAGTTTTGAAAGGAGAATGATTGAACGGCTTGTTATTAAGTCGCCAATTAATCAATGATTGATACTCTCCTTATGCTCAGAAGCTTCTTGGGCTGCTGTAGAAAATGTAGAAAGATCTGATGCTGTTCCTTGCCTTTGAGGAATTTATAATCTAGCTGTGGATACATGAGCTACTTCTCGCACAGGCAATCATATTTCTGAGAAGGGAGACTTCAGAATAAAGGCTAGAGTAGTTTGAGAAGTTTTCATGAAGAGTCTGAGGCTGGGTTCTAATGTTCTAGCAGACTTTATTTCTGTCCACAAGAGGATAAGGAGAAGCAGGAACATTTTGAGCAAAGGCAATGATGAGGATTGGAGAAGAAAATGGATTAGCTGGAATATGCTGTCAGTAAGAGGAAATAAAGTTAGATAAACAGTGTGAAACCAAAATGAAGGTCTCAAAAGCTGGATAGAGACTTTTTATATGGTCCTATAAATAATGGAGAGCCATGGAAATTTTCCAAAGCTCTGTCTTTTATTATTGTGGTAAATATGCATTACATAAAATTTACCATTTTAACCATTTTAAGTGTACAATTGAGTCGTGTTGAATACAATCATATTACTGTGCAACCATCACCACCATCCATTGCCAGAGCTTTTCATTATCCCAAACTGAAACCCTGTACCCGTTAAATTCTACCTCCCCATTCTTGCCTCCTACCAGCTCCTGGCAAACACCACTCTACTTCCTCTCTTTATGTATCTGACTATTCTAGGCACCTGATATCAGTGGACTCATACAGTATTTGTCCTTTTGAGTCTGGCTTATTTTACTTAGCGATGGAAGATTTGGGGACATAAGAATGATACTGCAGAAAAATTTTTAGGAAAAATGAATTGGCAGTTATGGGTGGTGTAGATTCGCAACTGGTGTCTAACAGGCCATTGAGCACCCTGGCCAGGAGGGCGCAGACCAGGATGATACCCAAGGAAAGGGGGACCACAAGGCAGGGCCAACAGATTTCTTCTTCTTCTTTTTTTTTTTTTTTTGGTTAACAAAAACATGACAGATTTTAGTAGCAGAACAGGAAAGCAAAAATGTAAAATAGGGATAGACAAGATGACTAGGCAGGAACTAGCTGGTTGGTGGTTCCACTGGTTAAAACACAGAGTTTGATAAAGGGATTCAGTGTCAAGGGAAAAGGACCATTGGGTTTTGGACATGGTACATTTGAGATGACAATGGATATTTGTGTGGAAAGTTCCTAATGCTGTTAGAATGAGGGGTGGGCAGGACAGCATCCTGTTGCTGAAATTACTGATTTCACATCTCGTGCCCATCATAAACTGAACCTCTGTTGGCCAGGGCCTGTACTGGATCTGGGAATAAGTTCTGGATACCAAAGGGATAGAAACATCAATACTTTGACATTAAATCTGGAAGAACTCAGAAAGGCAGAAATGTGTGCCCTTACGGAAGATTTTCTCTATTGGAACGTGGGCCTGGGAGGGGGGTTCTGCCAGTGTAGGAGAAAGGTTTGAGGGAGGGAAAGCCCTGGTTTAATGTCAAACGACCCAGAACGTGTGTATGAATGGGAACAGACAATGTGCCTATTCCATCTGCGGCATTCTCTTTCTAAGCATGGACACTTGTAGAAAACCATCTTACGCCATCTGTTTCATTCCACCCTCTAGATTATCCTTGCTCTGGCATGTTGGGGATGGTGTCTGGACTCATCTCTGACTCCCAGATAACAGCATCAAACCAAGGGGAGAGAAACTGGATGCCTGAAAATATTCGCCTGGTAACCAGTCGCTCCGGCTGGGCACTGCCACCCGCGCCCCACCCATACATAAACGAGTGGCTCCAGGTGGACCTGGGGGAAGAGAAGATTGTGAGGGGCATCATCATTCAAGGGGGGAAGCACCGGGAGAACAAAGTGTTCATGAGGAAATTCAAGATCGGATACAGCAACAATGGCTCAGATTGGAAAATGATCATGGATGACAGCAAGCGCAAGGCTAAGGTGAGGTCCAGGGACGGGGGCGGCTGCTGGGGAGGAAGTCCCTTCTCGCGTCGTTGACTTAGATCAAGGACCTCCTGCATTTTCCTGAAGAAGTACGACTTTGTATTTCTTTTAAGCCGTGACATCAGTGGAGGTGTTCGATGGTGTCCATAAGACCTCCATTCTAGGGAAGCCAGGAATGAGGTGCTAAACATGGTCTCTGAGAGCATTGCTGCTCACTTTTCCTTCCTTAGGGAACAGCAGAAAGCTCAACACTCAGGAGGCAGGGCGGCCCAGAGGCTGGGGGTCTGGGGACTGACAGGGCCAGTAGAAACTCAGAATCTCTCTGCAGATTCTATTCTTTTAGCACCCCACAAATCCCTTTCCCCTTCTCTTACCCTTCCCTCATTTAAATGTTTTTTTGGGTTTTTTTTACCTTTTAATTGTGGTGAAATACACATAACATAAAATTTACCATCTTAACCTTTTCAGGTATACAGGTCAATTGTGTTAAGTACATTCATACTGTTGTGCAACCGATCTCCAGAACTTCGTCATCTTGCAAAATTGAAACTCTAGACCCACCAAGCAATAACTCCCATCCCCTGACCCTCAGCTCCTGGCAACCACCATTTCACTTTCTGTCTCTAGGAATCTGACTTCTCTAGGAGCCTCACATAAGTGGGATCATACAATATTTGAACTTTCGTGATTGTCTTATTTTACTTAGCACAACGTCCTCAAGTTGTAGCATGTGGCAGGATTCCATTTTTTTTAAGCTGAATGATACTCTCTTGTATGCATGTACCACGCTTCGCGTATCCATTCTTCCACCGATGGACCCTATCATTGCTTCTGCCTTTTGGCTTTTGTGAACCGTGCTTCCATATGTTTTTTATACATTGGAACCTTTTAAAATACAGTTGGTTCTTGAGGTGAAAAGGGAGATATTCCAACATTCCCCACAACATGTGGTATCATTTTTTTCAACCAAACAGATCTTCTTTAGTGATTACGTTTTAGTTAGACTGACAATCAAACTTATTTGCATTCCCTGAGCACACAACACCAACCAGGAGAGGACACCCAAGAGTATGCTGGGTGGCCTGATAGCTGGTTTAAGGATGAAGTAAGTAACAACCCACAGACCATCCGTTTTGTCTGCACTGTGGGAATGGTATTCAGCCGATGGTACTTCTCACACCCAACACAACTGGCTTCCCATCCCTGCTTTGCCCAGGACCTACTCCTTTTGTGAAAAGACCTTAGCCCATTGGCGGGAACGTTACCCTTGCTCCCCCTCTAAGCAAGTGTGGGAATGTGGCTTGATAAAAGTGACTCAGGCCAAGGGCATTGCAGGCAGGAAACAGAAGCCTGCGGGGACCACCAGCTCCACGTCTGTCTCTGCAGAGCCCGCCTGTCCCCCATCGGCTGTGGTCAGCACCAGTGCGGCGGCCACTGAGAGCCGGGACGCTGTCAGAAATGTAAGAATTTCTCTCCCATCTCACCCCTGCTTCACTTGTGGTTTCCAAAACATTTCCAGTGGTTTTTTTTAATCTACGTGCAGCTACTCTCTTTCTTGTGTTCATTTCATTTCCCCCTTTTATGTCTGCTCCTCTTGTTTTGGTAAAAGAAAAAGTAAAATAAACATCAGACACTGGAGTTCCCCTAAGAGCCAATCTTTCCTGAGGAGCTGTGAGTCTTCTGACTTTATCACCAAGTGTGACTATGCCACCCGTCAGCAGCGTCCAGAAGCTGATGCTGTTGTGACACGTGTGTCTTATCCAAAGCATACAGTGGGCTTCATCACGTCTTCAATTAAGTCTAAAGCTAAAGCTATCACTCTGTTGTAGTACATTGCCTATGGAAGTCCCCCGGAAGCCAGCACACAGTTTTCCATTTCAACAACAACAATAAAAAACTCCATTCATGAGTATGTGAGATTTTTCTCCTAAAATACTATTTTATCCATCATTATCATCTTCCTAGGATATTTACAACCACAAAAACGTCTAAATTATTTACATAGAGCCTAATCTGTGATTCCTAACATGTCCTTCTCCTGAAATAAAATCTTTAAGATGCAAAAGGACACGGGTAAAACCTTCAGTTTAGGAGCAGTACATATTACTGAATTGTATAACGATATTTAACACATACTATATTTAAACTTACAAATGAAGGTTACCTGCTTAGAATGCCAAGTACCTTTCATGTGATACTAGAATGAGTACTGGGTTTTAATAAATAAAACAGCACTTTGATGGATTGAAAATCCTCTGTACCTGCTCCTCACTTCCTACCCTCAAGTAGCACGTGATGGACAAGGTATATCAGAGTCTCTGAATTAACTGGACTTCTCAGGAGCAGATAGGAGATCTAAAGCCTCAAAGCCCTCTTCTTCTAAACATAATTAGTAAAAGGACACGAAGATATTTCATAAACAGCGTTATGTTAACGAAGTTAGCCCAGTTCCATATGGCTGTTCACGGCTAATATTCTTCCCAGCTCATCCCCAGCAGCTTTTATGTTTTTACATTGTGCTAATTCTTTACTCAAGTTAAAATGAGAAGAAGAGCCCGGATTCCATAACTATAAGTGCTTTTCTCCTATGATTGTTGGAGCTGTGTTAACATCAACAGAACACGCACGTGTAGCAATGTTGTTTTCATCATAATTATACCTCACTGACGACACTTAATTGGGCCTAACAATAACGTATGTCAGATTCTCAATGACTGGAAGCAACTGTGCTCTATCAAGAGGGCAGAACCCCAATCGTGAGTTAACTCTTGAAAATAATACAAGGAAGCTTTAAGGGGGAGAAGTGGATCTATGTTAACTACGTCCTTTTAGATTCCTGGAGGCTTTTCTGAATTGGAAAAGGCTGATTAATTTCCTTCTAGAACACAGAGAACCTCTGGTTATGTCACAGCCGACCCAATCTGTCTATCTTCTCTTACATGTGTGCCCCTTTTAGCCCTGATATTTCTACCACTGAATGATCACATCTTTTGCTGGTTTAGGACGTCTTGACCCAGCAAATGGGTACAGTCCCCGCTCCTGACTGACATAGCCTGGGGCTGGCCATCCACTCAATCTGATCGATCAGATTTGGTAGCCCCAACTGCAATACATGTAAAGAAACATTAAGGAAACTAAATATGTAGCCTTGGTTATAGACCTCAATTTCCTGAATTTAATGAGATTAGACTAGATCATTTCTAAGGGTAGATATCACAGCAGGGTGGTGAAGGGCCCCAGTTAAGACTGCCAAGGTTTGAACCCTGGCTCGGACACTTACAGTGTCCATGGGCACATTATTTGACCTCTCTGTGCCTCATCTGTAAGCTGAGGCTAGTGATGGAACCTACCTCATGGAGTTGTTTTGAGGATTAAATGAATTCATATATTTTCAGCACTTAGAACAATGCCTCACATCCATAAATATCGTGCAATGTTTGATGTATAATAAGGCACTCCCAATGATAAGGCGATTTGAGTCTTCTAATCCCCCTTCCCCACCTCCCATCCTGGACAGGATTAAGAATGATGCTGAGAGGGGCGCCTGGGTGGCTCAGTCGTTAAGCGTCTGCCTTCGGCTCAGGTCATGATCCCGGGGTCCTGAGATCGAGCCCCACATCGGGCTCCCTGCTCTGCGGGGAAGCCTGCTTCTCCCTCTCCCACTCCCCCTGCTTGTGTTCCCTCTCTCTCTGTGTCTCTCTCTGTCAAATAAATAAAATCTTTAAAAAAAAAAAAAAAGAATGATGCTGAGAGAAGAGGATATAAGAAGGCTTATCTATTTCTTGCAAAAGTTATTATTCCATTTTCTTATGATTCCACTCAAGGATTTTGACCTTCCTGTCAGTGTAAAAAGTCGCCGCCCTGGCAATGGGTGGCCTGGCTCCGGAAGAAGGTCACAGTGTCTTCAAGTTAGGAATGTACTTCAAAAAGAGGAGCCCATTCACACTGCAGTTCGGGACCACCTGCGTCAGGACCTCCTTCAATAGTCAGGACCCTTGTTACCTTCCTGAGATGAGAAGGTCTTTTATCTACAAATGCCTCCCACGGGTGGTACCGCTTCAATAAATAGCAATTTCAGTGGGTTTGGATAACCCCAGTTCCTGACTAAATAGCACTTGCATGACATTAAATTTAATATCTCCAACTTCAGGAGTTTAATCTCTCCACTTTCTACGGTCTTAGCAAAACTAGGACCCACTCCTTTAAGAGAATGTAACCGGCATCTTTGTTGGAAATGTGTCTATTATAGCTCTGAGAAACGGCAGCTTCTCTTCCTGAGTTCTCTTCCTCCTCCTCAAGGAAGGGTCACTTCTCCCAGACATATCAGCATATCATTGAAAACATGTCTCGTTAAATCTTCAGCTTCTGTGATAGCCTCAGTGTGTGCGCCGAAGTTTCTGAGAAATGACATCTGTCACTTCTTGGAAAAGCCTTAATTGTTTTGTTTTGTTTTGTTTTTCGCTTGCTCATTTATGACAAAGGTGTCAGCCATTTTATGAAGTGGTGGGATGGGGTCTATTTCTCTGCCCTATTAAGAGTCCTGAAGGAGGGAGTCTTCTGCTGAAAGTGAGGTTTTATTGATAACGGCGTTTCTCATACTTCACAGTCTTTTGAAGGCAACAACAACTACGATACACCTGAGCTACGGACTTTTCCACCTCTTTCCACACGATTCGTCAGGATCTACCCTGAGAGAGCCACTCATGGAGGACTAGGGCTGAGGATGGAGCTGCTGGGCTGTGAAGTGGAAGGTAATTACAATTTCTAGAGTCCCATCTCGTTTCCCACTTTTTAAATCTCTGTCTTCATGCATTTATGCCCCTGCTGGGGCTGCTGCAAATGGCCAGCTTCTTCCCCTGAGTGACCCTGCCTCTGGGTCTGCCAGTCCGTGAGGCGCAACATTCCAGCCCACTCTACACAACAGTACCTCGTATTGGTTGTTGGCAGAACTCTCTGCAGATTCTGTGGGTTGCCTCCTTTGACTTTTTAAAAAATAATTTATTGAGGTGAAATTCGCATAATACAAAATTGACCATTTCTTAGTGAACAATTCAGTGGCATTTAGCACATTCACAATTATTTATGCAACCACCACCTCTGTCTAGTTCCAAAACATTCCCATCACTCTAAAGTAAACCCCCCCACCCATTAAGCAGTTTGCCCTTGACCCCTGGAAACCACCAGTTCCTTTGACTTTTTAAGTGTTGTTTAGCCCTCTATGTCCGATTCAAGTTTCTGTCTGCAGTGGTGACTACATCACATACTAGTGGGAAGGAGCATTTGATAGACTAAAATACCAGCATTACCTTGAATGAATTTCTTAGGCCGCTGCAGAGAAACAAAACTTTACATGAGATAATACGTCTGAATGTGCGGTGAGATCCGTTTAAGGATATTACTGCATAAACTTATCATATGAAAGTCATACCAAGGACAAATTCATTTCACACGCTGACCGCAGAACTGCACGCAGCTCTGCCTTTTTATCACATAATACGTAAGAGGAATGTTTGAAAAAACCAATGCTGTGTTTGTTTATTGTACCATCTAATGCTTTTGTGCATTAGAATTCCCATCTGCCTTAGATTTGGGCATCAATGAGTAACCAACTTTTCCATCCCCATAAAGGTCTTTCTTCAGGTTAGCTCAAAGGATGGCTATTGTTGGTACCCAGATGTTAATCAATTGAGCATATGCTCATGGTTGTTTTGAAGAATGCTTTTTAATATCACCTTCTTGTGGTTTCAAAATTATTTGTGTTTTGAGCTACCCAAATATAATTACATTCTTGAGCACATTAAACATCATAAAACTTTTCTTATGCACTAGAGAATCTTAAGCTATAAATCACCACACTAGTGAATAATTCATAGCTACTTTCGTATGTATTTATTTTAAAGCAGGCCATTATCTCCCATTCTTTATTGTGTAGTTGTTTCTATATCTGGAGTCATGTCTCAGACCTCTGAATTATCCAGTCACTATCAACACAGACTAAGAATGACTATGTGCCAGGACTTTGGCAAAGATACCGAGAAAAAGAAGGGATGGGCAGATCGAACCAGTTGCAGACATATTCATTCCATTGGCTGAGAAATGTGCTCATCTGGAAAAGGGAGTCTGCTGCTATGAGGCAGGTCCTTAGCCTGGATTCTGGAAAGCAGCACTGATTTAAGAGGTGGAATGAATGGTTGGTTGAAAAGACTGAAAAAGTTTACCAGTGTCAACTCTGTAGCGAGGTAGAAATGGCTGGTGAAGAGATTTGCTGCAAGCGTTCCCAAGCACTCACAAGAGTGAGGAAGTTGCCCTGAGCCCTAAGAGAAGCCAACATCCGGGGAAAGTCATGTCAAAGCTTTTTGACACAATTGGTGAAAGGGAGGGTTTTTTTGTTTTTGTTTTTGTTTTCTTCCTTAAAAACAATTAACAGGCCCTTAATAAATATCTGCTCTGTGCCTCGTGCTCTGAAAGATACCTAGAGAGATACAGAAAGAGGGAGGGCTACAACTCAGCCTTGCACACGTGTCCATCCTACTTTGGGCTAGCATTTATGAGAAACAATTAGAGAATCACAGAAGAGAAAATATATTCAAGTAGTAAAATTGGGAAATAAAAATTATTCACTTTCTACTTTTTCAATTTAAACCAGGTCCTACCCTGGGCCTCTTCCAATGAGGATCTCCTCCCCGATAAATACCATAAGGAATGCAGATGAATAGAGTTTTAAATACTTAAAAGTGGGGCCCCTGGGTGGCTCAGTCATTAAGCGTCTGCCTTCGGCTCAGGTCATGATCCCAGGGTCCTGGGATTGAGCCCCGCATCGGGCTCCCTGCTCTGCCGGGAGCCTGCTTCTCCCTCTCCCACTCCCCCTGCTTGTGTTCCCTCTCTGTCTGTGTCTCTCTCTGTCAAATAAATAAAATCTTTAAAAATAAATAAATAAAAATTAAAAAAAAAAATAAATACTTAAAAGTGGCACAAAACTTAGTTAAGACCAGCATCTGGATTGCCAGGGAGGGTTCCCTTGATCCAGTGATAGTGACAAGTAGAGCCCAGAATGTGTGTGTAGACATTTTACAAAGTCTACATTGGATGCCTAAATGGTACCCACATTCTCCCTAGTTATTATTGGTGATTTCCTAGTTATTATTGGTGTGTGTTCTGGGCAGTTGGGGAAGTTGAAACTAGCTATATTTCTATATTTGTCATAACTCTGCTCAGTAATTAAGCACAATAACAAAGAGTATCCAATCTTTATTGAGAAAGAAGCCGTTACCAATGCATTCCTACTGGCCAGAAGCTCTCAGAGAACAGGCCCCCCACCCCCCGCTCCCAGTATCTTGTCTGGGTTCTCAGACATCAAGAGCGCTGTACCTTATCTCAAGTCTTGTAAAGTGAAATGGAATGCCGAAAACTGTAAAATATTAAACAGATTGCAAGAATGAGTAACAGGCTGAAAAATAATAGACCAAACTAATTTAAAGAACTTCAAAAGCAGTCTTTGATTAATGTTGCCTACCTTTCAACTGCCAACTCAAAGATACAAGAATACCTGCCAGGGGTGGAATGCAACCCCCCAGGGGGCTCAGGGAAAATGACCCCAGGATATCTAAGACAGCTCCTCTCAAACACCTGCACAGGAGAGGAGGAATCCCAAGTTGAGGGAAATGGAATCACTCAAAACAATTAGGAAAAAAAAGAAAAAAAGAACAATATTGTACTAAAAGAGAATCTTGAGACTCCCTTTTAGGGAAAAATTATAATACCAGCTTCGCAAATACTAAGCATGTAAAAGAGTTCGTGACAAGCGAGTTCTCCAGCACATTGAAAACGAAAGGAGAAACAGTTGAAGCAGAATCTCTATCATCAACGTTCTCAATTCCAGGGTCATGAATAAATAACCAGTGAGAGAATTCAAGCACTTTTCAGAAAAAGGATGTTTATGTAGATAGCAATGTATAAAATGCTAGGGCTGCCAACTCTCCTCAGCAGATACAGATCAAATACTAAAACAAAGCAGTCCCCAATGCATTCTGCCAAATCCAAGTATATTTAGCTCCTGAAAGAGAGGCAAACCATGCTCGTGGTCTTCTTACCACGGATTGGAGTTTTCTGCAAAGGCATTAGTGGATTCCCTAGCCACAGCCCTGTGAATACATTGCAGAGGTGTGAGATCATAACCCTTGGATCTTGTTGCAGCACCTACAGCTGGACCGACCACTCCCAACGGGAACCTGGTGGACGAATGTGATGACGACCAGGCCAACTGCCACAGCGGAACAGGTGATGACTTCCAGCTCACAGGTGCAGAAACCATCTTCATCCCATTGCTGTGCCATTTCAGTCACGTTGCGGTTGAGACCAGCTAGTTCATGTCTCTGTGTGTTTGCATAACTCCTCCTGGCCGTGGCCATGGTCGGGGTGGTGGCTGGCATCTTCCTTCCCTCGTGCCATCCTGCCACCACCATTCGAAACAATAATTTGAGCCATTTTCAGAGCCAGAGGCTAGGATGGTCTTCATCGAGTAAGAATTTCTCCACCATGGCTAAATGCGCTCAACTCATCCTCATCTTCAAACCCCTGCCCCAGAACACACGCACGACCCATACATAACCACACACTTTAGATTGTTTATTTTCATTTTCTAACAAGGGTAAAATGTCTTGAGAGGAACCTTTACCCAACGAATTGATGAAACTGGGCTTATATTTGAAATGCTGCTTTTAAGTGAGGATTTTGTAAATCCTGTTACATTAAAATTTACAAAGGCAGAATTAGTTGTTATTTCACATCAGAAATAACTAGCAAATGTATCAGGGATGGTGGGTGCCAAATACCTCACTAATTCATTTAGAGTATTACTCCATAACATTCTAAAACCCTAAGAGCTAGAGAGTGACCTTCTCTTCTCCTTGGAATGGCAGAGGAAATATTAGACAAGGGGAGAAATAGGATTGTACCACTTGGAAATGGGCTAAGGCAGTAGGATTTTCACCCTATTGTGGCCAAAGGCGCTGTGGGACCTTTACTGCCACCTTTACTGAGTCAAAATGCGGTTCCATCTAGCATCTGACTCTCATTTTAGATTAAACATGAGCCCTTGGCTGCAGGTCTGTATTTTTACCCAGAAGGGACTCAGAGAGCCCACATAATTAATTTCCATGGGCGAAACTGAAGGTGTTACCATGTAACTTTGTAACCTCGCCATGTTATTGGCTAATGCATTAATGTAAAATCCGCAAGGAAACGTCCCACAGTACATTTCCAATTACTTCAAAAGCTCTCCTCTGAAGGAGTGAGAGAGCTCGGCACTCAGATAGAATAAGGGGTCAAATCTAGCTCAGAAATTTAGTACCATGAACCAGGTTCCCATTTAAATCCCAGCTCCTAAGGCTGCCTCCCTCCAAAGTTCCAGGATAATCGCTTACAGTCATAGGGCCAGTAAATGTTACCGTGGGCTTTTGAAAACGAATCTTGTATGTAAGTAGCCACAAGCCACAAAAATTAATTAATGCAGAGGCATTTTCTTTGTGAGATGTCAAGTTCAAGCTGAAAACCCTACAGCTAGTGTTAAGAACAGAGTACCATTCTGTGAACCAGGTCCTGTGGAACCTTCCCAGGATTGCTTGTAAACACCCTGCCACAGACCTCAGGCCTTCTGTGGACCCTGTCACACATCCGTAGTGAAATTCCTCATAAAAAGGAACGGCTATAGTCATCACAGTATACCCTTTCAATTGCCCTCTTGTGGAGAGGTGCTTTTCTTTATAAACCCTAAAGTGGTCAGTTAATATTGATTAGAAACAAAGCCTCAGATTTACTCCTCATATCAGAACAACCAACCTTCTCATTTTTGCATCAGTTCATGACTGAATCAATTGAAACTAAAGCCTTTGAATGAAACAGGGCAAGTATGTTAGCCTGGAGCAAATTATGTATGGCAACGAGTAACACACCACAGAAAATGGGTCATTTATGGTGGAAACACTGACAGTCCTCTAAAAGTACAAGGTTATAGTTTATCTATAGCATTTAAAATCATTTATTGGTTAGATAGAAAAAGGTTCTAATTATTTTTTTATGTATTACCATGGCAAAAAAAAAAAAAAAAAAAACCATGCCCATTTGTCTATTTCTATAAATACATACATACATGAAGACCTTCCAGAGGTCTTGTTAATGCCTGCTCCACGCCCCCATTAAGAAGAGGTGAGTTCAGAAGGAACCTCACGTTTCAACTTCATTTGCCGCATTAACGGCCAACTTGGGTTTTGTTTTTGTCTTTGTTTTTGTTTTGTTTTGTTTTTTTACTTATTTTGTTTTATGGAGCTATGGGTTATCCTCTGAAAAAGGGTGTGCTCATATGTAATCATTTTTGTGAGGAGCAAAAGCCTCCCGTCACCCAGATATCCTCTCGTGTGGGAGCAGCTCACGTCCTAGGCTCACACACAGCTCTGCAGCCTTCTTGCTCCTTCCATCCCAGGCTCCACCGTCACAGCCTCAAACTTGGCACATTGAGTGTAATGGAGCCAAAGTAAAAACATCCTCACTTTAACCCTGAGAGGAGGGAAGGTGGAGAGGAGGATGAATGCCCTCTCGCGAGGTCGTGTTTGGTTCCTTCACGCAGATGGTGTCACTTTAATCTCTCCTCCTGGGGTGACCACTTTGAATATAGTGGGAAATAAGTATTGTAGCAAAATGCTCATTACTTACAAACAACACTGAATTGCAGGTGAACTGTACCGAATGCATGGAAATGAGGAGAGATTTCACTCTCCGGTACTTGCTTGCCAAGGTGAAAATTCACCCCTGAAGTTACTCATTTGCAAATGCCTTTGAAGTCATTAGATAATACAATTGGTTTCAAAGGCACCAGGAGGCCAAATTTCACATTGGATCTGTGTGTACCCAACAGCGGAATTTGGCTCCCAACCTATAACAAAACTGATAATGCATATCGGTTTTAAAAAGTGAATTTTCACCTTGAGTCTTTCTCCCATAAGACCACTAGGAACAAACGCTAATGTATTCTGGCCTCCCTCCAATTCTGCCATTATAGATTCACCTTCTTAACCCATAATGTATATAATTCCTTCTTCCTAGCACCTGCCTCATTGAGGCCACACACACGTGTGACCACTCATCCAGCATATTTACTGGGAAAGCAAGGGTAACATGACTTGGTGCTGCAGTCGATTAGCTCCAAAATCTTCCTACCATCCCAAGAGCACAATTTTACAGCTCTCTGATTCACGATCTGGATGATTTCTGATCTGTGGAAGCCGCAGGGTAAAACGAAGACCTGGCCAGAATAGAGATGATCACAGAGCTTGACTGAACGGTACTATTGGGAGGTGTACAATGGCACCTGAGAACGACCTCGATAGCTTTCCGTGATACTCAGGAGCCCACCGCATGCCCTGCCCCCGAGTCTACCCAGGGCTCTATCTCTTAGGGCAACAAATAGATGATCTCTGACCATAGCAGGTACACGCTAGGAGAAATGGCTTTCTCAAACACCTAAGTAATAAACAGCACACCAGTGTCTCCCACACTTAATGGGTTCTAAGACTCACCTGACAAGCTTTCAAAAATTCAGATTTCAAGGCCTTACCTTGGAGATTCTGGTTCAGTGAGGTCTGAGGAGGATTAGTGGATTGGCAACCACAGCTTCAACAGGCCCTCAGGTCATTCTTATGGTTGGCAAGTTCAAGAACACTACTTTAAAACAGAGGTTTAGGGGCACCGGAGTGGCTCAGTCAGTTAGGTGTCTGCCTTCGGCTCAGGTCATGATCCCAAGGTCCTGGGATCGAGCCCCACATCGGGCTCCCTGCTCGGTGGGGAGCCTGCTTCTCCCTCTCCCTCTGCCGCTCCCCCTGCTTGTGCTCTCTCCCTCTGTCAAATAAATAAATAAAATCTAAAAAAAAAAAAACCACAGAGGTTTAATGAAGAGGAGCAGAAAATGGAAGTGCCAAGATGCAGAACAAAAGAGGGTGAAGCTAAATTGTCACGTGGTTCCCTCACCAGGAATCCCAGAGTCAACCCCAACTGATTGGAAGCTGACAATGTTCAGGAGGTTATTTGTGCCATCTTCCAGTGCTCTGGGCCTGTGAGGCAGGGTTTCTGCTCTTGCCTTTTTGTGCAGCTTGTCCAAATCACATGCTGGGCAGAATATTTGTCCTTGGGAAAAGCAAACAACTCCAAGCAGCTAAAGAAAGGAGGAACTGCTACCACCCACTTAAACCTTCAGTTTTTAAAATAGATTGTGGGGAGCAGCCCTGCGTGTGCATCTGAGACCTTGGGAAACTATTTGAAGCTCAGAGGCCCGGGTCTAGTTTAATTCCCAAGTCACTGAGGATGTGTGGAGGCTTTTGCTTTTCATGGGTACAGTTGTGTGCACGCTTAACCTGGGAATCAGGGAGTGCCCTTGGAAGGAAGCCCCAGACTCTCCATACCGCCTGGATGCTTTTAGGAATACACGTGTTGAGTAAAAAATCGTGGTTTATTTGGGCTTGATCTTGTGGTGGGCAAAATCTAAGTAAAACGATTACCACAGGCGGAGTTAAAGGAAGGATTTTCTACGGAGAAGTTTGCCTCCAACAGATGTACGTCAGCATAGAGCATTTCTTTACTGTGTATTATCCACAATGCTTCCTTTTTCTGATTTTCGTATGTTACTGTTTTGTTTGTTTGTTTTTCAGGCGGTACCACTGTGCTGGCCACAGAAAAGCCAACCATAATAGACAGCACCATACAATCAGGTATCAAAAAAAAAAACCAACAACAACAAAAAAACAGAATATGGGGTAGATTTCACGTGCGCCTCTCCGCCCCCCACCCCCAAGTAGTGCATTGCCGCGCTTCTCAATTTCAGTTTCTCTCAAAGTCCTAGAAGAGAGATGCCACACAGCATCTGGTCTCCAAGCATGAGCCATAAATATTGCTTTCCTTTCATCCACATGTATATGCAGCAGAGAGTGAGGTTTCCTTCTCCATCAGTAATTGCCAAATGGTGACAATCCCAGCTCTCGGAAGAAGGAACTGGGTAACATACTTTGTTTAACGCAGCACATCTAGGACATGGACTGTGTTTGCAAACTCCGAGAGAAGGAAAGCTCACAGGCAGCAGCCTGACTATTTATTTTCATCACAATTCTGCAAAACCGAGACAGGCAAAGTTTGTCAGTTTTGCCTGCCACGGAGTTGGCAGTTTGACAACAGCGTTTCCAGTGGGCGTGCCACGAAATGGGGTGCGGAAGCCACGGCTGCGATTGTGCGCGGGGAGAGCGGCGCCTGGGGAGCAGCACCTCCGCATCCTTTTGTTAATAGAAAAGCCTAATGACTTTTCAAACCCGTGGCTTGCTGTTTACCAGGGGCTGGCCGCAGTTAAAAGGCAGCCTCCCCCGCCTTTTGTATTTTGTTGGTATTCGGTAAAATTCTTCCCCACAGACACACACGAAGGGAAATCCTCAGTGCAAGCAATCAGAGGTTTTAAATACTTTAAAGTTAATCATTAGAGTAAGGTGAGCAGGTCAATTTTCCAGCTTCTCCCATTTCCTTCATCGAAGCTCCCTGAGCCTTGGCCTCCACAGTCATTTATTAATGGGGCGTGTGGTGTATATCAATGTTTCCTCAACAGTATGACACCACCCAGCGAGGCAGAAAGTAGAAAGGGCTACTCTAATTAGTATGCTTCCTTAAAGGATGCTGTCGCCATTGACCTGATTAAACTGCAAAACAAACTTCTCTATGGTTGAACTTAACCCTGAGTTTCCCTGTGGTGGGCTCAGGTTGACAGAATTCCTGTGACCCCACGGTTCAAACACCCCCAACTACCAAAAGGTGAAACAGAAGAATATCTGTTCCCCTAAATTCAGAAAACACTGTAGTCCAAAGGACACTCTTTCTGAGGTCTAAGATATGGGCTTCAGGGTTGCACCATCACCCTGCATGGACCCTCAGGAGTCCGGCCTCTCGCTCACTTCCTGCCTTCCCTGAGGGTCCTGGGCCTTCTCGGGTGGTTCTCTGTGGAGTACCCACTGGCTGGCTGTCTGGGACCCTCTGTAATAAGGAAGAGGGCTGAGGTGACAAACTGAAGTTCTAGTAACCTAACAAACGTGTTAACTGCCCTGTTAGTTTTTTGTCTTGCCAGAGAGTTAATTAAAACCCCTCTAAAGTTGCCAGCGAACTTGTCTCATCTCTTCTCTCTTCTTGCCTATCAAAAGAGCTAGGGATCATTGAAAAACTGAAAGTTGAGCAACAGCTCTGGAGACAAGAGAAAGGTATACACCAGATTCCAAAGTGGGATAATTCCCCCTGGACGTTGAAAGTCAGCAATGACTTTGTGAACACATGTGGTTTGTGTGTGAGTTCAAGGACCAGCCATCCTGTGGGGTGTACTGTGGTCAGAGCGCAGACGGACAAATCCCAAATCAGGAAGACCCATGGCCACCACCATCTGAATCAGTTCATGTCAAACCGCAGAGCTTACTGATAGAAGGGGTCTGCTCCGGTTTTGAGTTCCACGGTCAGCCCAGAGTCCTTTCCAAATCACCCTGGTTTCTCATTTTTTCATTGCCTGAGTCATGAACCTGTCTCCCAGTCTTTGTGGATAATGGACCGTCTGACCTTCTTTGAGGAGCTCTGTCCATTGTCACCATCTGGCTAAGCCAGTGTTCTGAGCAGTTCTCGAGGCCCTGCATGTGTATCAAGTCCGAGGTTAAGCCTAACTTTGAGCTGTTCACCCAGGGTGGGACCCACCTCTCTGATAGTTTGATCCACGCTGTTCTGCGGGTTTCAGATTCTTCAGGCATATTTACAAGCAGCAAATTGGACCCCTAAACTTTCATCTAATCTGATTTTGCTGAAGCCATTATAGACTCAAGTAAAGTCTTAAGATTTCATTTTTGAGGATTCTTATCAATATCATAAACTCAGTGGGCCTATAATACTCAGATACTGTCTGGGTTGTGATCAAATGCATCAAAGCCTATTAATGCTCTGCCAGAAAATGAGGAGAAACCCTGCATTTTCCAGCCAGCTCCCCCCGCTGAAAGGTCTCGCGCTCTGAGGATCTTCAAACACTCCTAGAGCAGCTCAGGGTCGATTCGTAACCTATGATTGCATGGGCCTAAGCATCTCCACTTATTTGGACTGAAAGACCCGTCCGAGAGTAAGCTAGTTAACATCCTCAAAAGAAGTTTTGAATACCAGGTTCCAAAATTAAATCCTTGTGCATATATGGTGCTAATGATTCAAATGCGGGCAGGATAGTTTCCACAAGCGCAGCTGGGGCCGGCGCACAGCGGCTATAAATTTGTTTTAAGTTCAGAATATTGTTTCCTGCTATTTTTAAGAGTCAAGAAGGGATTTAGCCAGATTATTCCCAATGAATTTAATAAGAATTGTGCAGCCACAGGGCCTGGGTAATATTTTGAAGACTGAAAGGTCACTAGTCCTCTATACTTACTTCATTCCTCGGTTTGCTTTTTTTCTCTTTCTTTCTCTCTCTCTCCTCTTTTCTCTTCTGCTTCTCTCCTTCTTTCTTCCTCTCTGTCTCTCTTTCTTTCTTTCTCCTCCCTATAAATGTTTGTGTGTGTTTTACGTGTCTCATAGCCTTTCTGGCCAGCCCTGAACTGTCAACATCTTCTCACCCCACACTCCTCCCCCACCATATGCATGGGTTAAAAAAAAAGAATAGTTCTTTTAAATTAACAAGATTGCCGTAGATTATATGATCGGGACAAGAAGATGAAAGGGTAGTAAAATACAAAAGGTTAGAGCAGATCCCCTTGTACAGTCATAGGATCCGGAGAACACATGAGAAGATCAACGTGGACCGCCACTCAGGACAGCTGCAGAAATGCTTGAGCCCTCCTCTCAAACAAGGCTGTCCTATGTCCTGGTCATTAGCAACACATCCAAACTCATAGATTTTATGATATCACCAGAATATTAAGAGCCAAAATAATGCATGGTGTGGTTTCTATACTGTACGATAAATTTAATGTATTAGCCAGAAATGTGTGTGCTGTAATGGCTGGCTGCCCTCCTGCATGTGCACGTCTTATAAACTACATTTTAAGGAGGAAACCCAAAACCACACACATATTAACATTTTCCAATATTAACACTTTCTAACAGGAGATTATGCAACAGTACATTCTAGGTTCATGGGTGCTGACATCCAAGGTTGCTCAACCATTCAGGCACTGTTCAATTGACTATAGTTCATCTGCATAATTCAATCTTGCTGCTCAAAAGTGTGGTAAATTTTGGAGAGGGTTTCTCATGCTTTAAGAAGCCCTATTTCATGGTTATGATAGACAAGACATGAAATATATCTCTCCGGTGACACCATAGCTGTGAAATACAGCCCTTCTGCACTCACCGAAAGTACGCACCTTAGACACGTCATGTGGCTCACTAGAGTGACTTTCCCAAACTAGCTCTGCGCACCTTTGGGAGGTCTTATTGTCACCGGAAGGAGGAGTCCATCCTGCTCCATTTTGACAATGCATATGGCGCATTCCTTCCAAAATTCTACATTAGCATTTGCAAAGGGTTCCTTGGAAACGAAACATGCAAAGTAAATCATCCTTATCTATTCAATGAATCTTCCCATAAAAATCCCTACTGCCATTGTTAAAGTGGGGGAGGGGGCCATGGCAACCGGGCTCCCAGAAGAACGCAAGCAAGCCCTGTCGTGTTAAACACGGACAAAGTTAAAGAAAAGATCAAAACAAGATCTGATCTCAGCCTGACCCTAATACAGCGTACGATACTATACTTCCCTTATTGTACATACGAATGGTTTTGAGACATGTTCAAGATCAACTGGCAAGATGCCCTAGGCACCTTTCTCTCCGTTTCAATGCTGCCATCTTGTGGACTACCTAAACTCAATGAGAAGCAGTGACCTCCCTTCATTAGAGAAAACAGCTGCTTTGTGTGTTTAATTTTATATGAGGGGAGGAGTAGGACTGACTGAAGCATGAGAATTTTATCTTTAAGATTATTTTAATTATTAGCTTCAGATTACCGAAACAAATTCCAAGCCACAATGATTTCATTTCTTTCATACTTAAAAAGTTAAGCTACTTCTAAAAAAAGGGGGGGGGGAGTGAAAAATAAAGCTATAGAGGCTTAAAAACACGACAGTCAAATAGCACCTTGTAGAACACCCAAGACAGATCATTCCTGAGAATCCATTCATATTTTCTTTTCAAATTCAAAGGAAACATTAAAAGAAACTTTTAAGTGGACAGCTCTTTAAAAATGCTTTGGCTCTACGTGAACTTGCATGGAGGTTTTAATTTACATGCAAATTTTAAAATTCACTAAAAAAGCAGAAACTTACACTTGAAATTAATTGACCTGATACAAAGCACAGGAGACTAAATAACCTTAAGAAACGCTTCAGAGATTTGACATAAAGACCTGAAGTGTTACCCAGTGTGGTAAGAATACAGATAGCCTCCAGAATGAGACATCCAGCCAAGTCACATTTCTTCACTTTTGAGGTTCATGGGTCAATCTGTACTTAAGATTCTTCTCATTGGTGGATAACAATGTATATGATTCATTCTCAAGAACAGAGTATCTTTCATATTAAATATCATGGGCATAGGGAGAATGTTATAGATGTAATACATCTGCCTTGGAAAGTAACCTTCCTGGAAATTTTATGTAAAACCAATTTAACAGGCGGTCCATAATCTTTTTAAAGCTGGATAAAAAAAAAAAAAAAATCCAAAACGTGATTTTGCAAACATTTTGACATCTCCATGCAGTCTTTTGAGTTTCCTGGTAATCCTGGGTTTTGAGGCTTTCCCAGAATTTTCAAACAGACGTTAAGTTATATAAATCGTGCCTTTCGTGAGCAAATTAAGGGCCTTTCTGACCTAAATGATTAAATTTGTCTTTCTCTGCTTGTCTCTATTTTTCCTTTCCACCCACTGAAGAGTTTCCAACATATGGTTTTAACTGTGAATTTGGCTGGGGTTCTCACAAGACATTCTGTCACTGGGAACACGACAATCACGTGCAGCTCAAGTGGAGTGTGTTGACCAGCAAAACCGGACCCATTCAGGATCACACAGGTAACGGAGAGTTCACTGCGGCCTCATTGCTTTAAATTAGAGAGGGTGTTATTGTGGAGGGTTTCTGGGGTCTGTGAGATTAGGGGTGTTAGAAAACACTCCCGAGCATTCACCTCGTGCTTTCATTTCCTGGAATTACCGAGATCTCCTTTCCTAGAAGAGATGCTCCGATGCCTGGTAGCAGAGAAGGCCCGATTAAATCTGGCAACTGATTGCCTCTAGGAAAAATAGCAACCTGGGCAAAGATGTGTGAATAAGTACCTGTTTTATACTTTTCCTGACCGTTTTCATGGAAATTTCAAATACATTCAAAAGCAGAGAAGGCTTAGTGACATGAACCCTGTATGCGTATAACCCAGCTTCAACGAGCACCGAGTCACAGGACTCTTACTTTATCTCTAGCACCCCTGCCTCTGGATTATTTTGAAGCAAATCGGGGCATAGGTCATCTCATTTATTTTGCAGCTAAAGAAACAGTAAGTGAGCCTCCTGCTCCCTCTCTCTTGAGCCTTGAAGTTGAAGTGGAACAAGGTGGGGTGGGATTCTTATTCATTTGAGGAACATTGTAAATCTGGCCCATTTTTTTCTGAGCAGGTGGAAACCTCACCCCACCCTGCCCCATCTCCTGTCTTACTTTCCTGCTAGGATTAATTAGTGGCAGAGGGATGGGCTGGGGGTCCCTGGGGGCTGACTGCCACTCCAGTGAACTCTTTATCCACTGCCATCCTGCTTTCCTCTTAGTCATTTTGTCATCCAGCTTGAGGTGCTGCATGAAGATCCAGCAGTTGTCCTTACAATGCCCACACATTCACACGCTCCCACACACTCACCACGAACACTCAACCGACCGACATCTCCCCAACTCAGTGAAACTTAAGGGACTGTTTGCTCAAGAGGTGGCTTCCCAAATGATACACTAGAGGGCCATTTGCTGATGCTGAGAAATCTCATTAAACAAAATGCCCCCATGCTGGGGCTTTGGATGAGTGGGTCAGTGGGCCAATGCGTTGGCAGAGGGCACTTCATGCCTTTCCCATTTTGTCATTCACTTTTTTCCCCCCAGTGAACATAACCATTAAGTAGGTTGAATTGGCCTCCTTCCACCACAGCTACCTCTTTGCCTAATGAGAATGACAAGGAAATTGGATAAAATTGGACTCCTTCAATTCTGAGACACTTTCAATTGAATCTTAAGACAAGCAGTTTTAGAAAACTTAAAATACTTTGACTGTAAATGGCACTGTACATATAAATGGCATCAAATTAACCAAATGCAATTAGCTGAAATGAAGGCAGTAATGGTGGAAAAATTGATGCAAAGTGAAGCAAAATGGCTCAGTAGGATCTGACATTCAAAGGAGGTTAAAAGCTATGTTAGCCAGAGACAAAAGCTAAAAGGCTTGCCGAAGTAAAGTGCTAATTGAGAAAATGAAGACAGAGTTCCTGACCCAGAACTGTGATAAAACCCCTGAAAGGAAAGATATCAACGCTTTATGCGTTGGAGTATCAGAAAAGGGGGGCTTGTCTTAAGAGTAACAGCTGAGAAGTGTGATTCCTTCAGAAGGATTTGTCTCTTTTGTTCTCCCAGACACCCAAATTTACTTGGCTGTGGTGCCAGGTCTGCTCTGACGGGAAAAAGCCTCCCACAGCCCTAGAAACACAAGCATTTGCTGAGAGAGGGGGAGTGAGCCCAACATCTGAAAGGCAGGAACTTGTTAACATAAAAAAAAAAAAGTAGATGAAAAGAGCAGCCTACATGCGCACAGACGGACATTAGACAATATTCTGCAATTTGCAAATCAGGAGATTTCTTTAAATTAACACAATCTAGGTAAAATATCCTGCTGTTCAATTTGGAATTTATCGGAAGGAATCCCACTTGGTTTTCTGCATTTGACTTCTAAGAGGGAAGCGATGTACCTCCTTCCAGAGGATTCCTAAAACCCAGCATCTTCCCTGGTTTGTCGAACAAGTGTTATTTGAGGAGCCCTATTACTTGGTAGATGCTGCACCAGGCACTGGAGATGCGAGAATAAAGGAGGGGGGCCCTGCCCTGAGGAGCTCACGGTCTGCTTGCACAAGGTGGGAAATGATTACCGCACAGGGGCTGAGGGGGCCCCAGGCGGAGGTGAGCGGCGATGGGAGAGATAACATGGGGGCTCAGAGAAAGCAGTCCTGTCCCAGAGAGTCTGGGCTAGGATTGGCGTGCGTGGGTGCGGAGGAGAGCTTGCAGGTGGTGTGGGGGGACAGGCTTCTCTGTGAGGCCGTTAGCGATATGGCAGGGGTGTGCAGCCTCGGGTGCCCCGTGAAGGAGTGTGGCTAGGCTAACGGTCTTGAGGAGCCGCTGAGAAGCTTCGAGCAGAGCAGTGACATGAACATGTTTTTAAAAGACCACAGAGGTGTCAGGGCAGAGGCCAGGAGAGATTTCCCAGGCAGCCTTCCTCCCTCCACCCAGGTCCAGTTTTCTCCTCCTTTCTCCCACCTGTTCTCTGATGAGCCAGAATAAACGTCATGGGCTCCATCTATGTGCCCCCCTCTCTGCAGCATCTCCAACTTCAGTATTTTTCCCTAAGAATGGGGATATGGGGCACAGAGGCAAGACGGGTGCCTTTTTCACCTGTCCCTCTTGGGGGACCGAGACCCGACTCGCCTCAGTGAGGTGGTGCTGTCACACAGTTAGGGAACCACCACTTGGTAAAGAGAAAGCAAACCCCAAGAGCGACTGGGTCTGCGTGGTCACAGGGGGCGCTCCGTAAAGACCGTGTCAAACATGCCACCGGAGCTGTGAGTTTTATTTCCACCCTCCTTTTATTATTCCACCCGTTGCTTCTCTTAAGAGGGTCTTGGTGCAATCTCGTGTAAGCAGCCAGGTGAGGGAAGCAAGTTGCCCGCTGACACACCCACTTCTACCTGGAAACTTGGACACAGGCAAAAAGATACAAGGACGTGCCCACATGTGCACGGGGAAAAAGTATCTCGCAAACACGCAAAGCCCTTGGGCAGCAAACAAAACATCCCGCTGCCCACTGAGGCCCGAGCATCAGATTCACACTTACATCAGGTGAGGCCTTAGAGTAGGTATTTCTATTTGCAGAGCAAACAGTGAAACATGAGTTGTGTATGTAGACCAGGTGGTGGCAGGAGGAAATGTTCCCACCGGGGGTAATTAAAAGCAAAGCCAAGAGTAAGTCCTTGCAGCTCGGCAAGTATCTGTGTTGCCAAAATGGCACGTTCTAATAAGCCTCAAAAATGCAACCTTGCCTCTCCTTGAACCAGAAGCCCACATCAAACAGGAGTGGGGCTTGCAGCTGAGATTCAAACTCTCAGGTGCATGTAAGGAATTTATAAGCCATTAAAATAAACTAGGGAAAAATCATCTGAATTTGTGGGAAAAAGATTACTAGATGATTTGGAAACACAGCAACTTTATTACTATCAAGCAGTTATAGTAACCAGAGTATCATCACCCAGGTCAAACGATAAGTAAGAAAATATCTAAATTATTCCATGTCGTGTCTGTGTGCTGCTGAAACTGTTTTAAAGTGGCCTGAAAATAGGTCTGCCCTCTGCTTTCAATGGGCTTCCAACGAGGCAAAGGCCAGTGGGAGTCGTCATCCATGGCCACGTGAAAATGCCTTCCAAATCCCGGGTGCCCGAATTAGTGCTGCTTCACAGCCCTCTCCCCATCAAACACCCACTCACAGAGGCTTGGCGCACAGCCTTAGGTGCCAAAAAGGTTCCCCAAAAACCGCACACCCTTCCCTTTCCACCGCATATTTGGGTTCTTGGTGCTCAGCCCCGGAGAGAAGGTTCAAGTCGTGGAACTTAAAAGAAGAGATGGAGGAGTCGTGAATGTGGCCATTGTCCCTAACCTGGTTTTTTGTCACAGCAGGTGATGGCAACTTCATCTATTCCCAGGCGGATGAAAACCAGAAGGGCAAAGTGGCTCGTCTGGTGAGCCCCGTGGTTTATTCCCAGAACTCCGCCCACTGCATGACCTTCTGGTATCACATGTCTGGTTCGCACGTGGGCACGCTGCGGGTCAAGCTACACTACCAGAAGCCAGAGGAGTATGATCAGCTGGTCTGGATGGCCATCGGGCACCAAGGAGACCACTGGAAGGAAGGGCGGGTCCTGCTCCACAAGTCTCTGAAACTTTATCAGGTGTGATGTCCTCCCCGGGTGGGAGGACAGCTCCTTCAGGGAGACGGGAGATGGGGATGATATTTTGGAAATTATGTAAATGAGATGCGGGAATTATTCCAACAATTATTTCAGGTGTTTCCCAAACCTGGGATTTTGCCGCAGCGATGATCCTCCCAGTAGCATATTTCAGTCTCTAAGATTACAGGAATAGAACCAATTTGCTGTGAAAGAGGGGAGAATACTACTTTATAATCTATTTCTGGGCTGTCACAATGAACATTCCTTTTATTCGCTGCTCTCCTCAGTTTTAAATTTTGAATTATAAAAAGAGAGTGTTAGGAGAAGTTTTATGCCATCACCAGGCAGTTAATATAGATTGATGAGCAAAGCGCGTGCTTCGGTGAAATCTCATGAATTTAATTTACGTGCCATAGATTGAACTGAACAAGCATTTGTAAACACTGCTACTCGGGACTGAACATTTCAATACTGTGAAAATGATCTTATCTTGTTAGGTGATTTTTGAAGGCGAAATCGGAAAAGGAAATCTTGGTGGGATTGCAGTGGATGACATTAGTATTAACAACCACATTTCCCAAGAGGACTGTGCAAGTGAGTATGAACTGCTGTACAAGCCAGGACATGCTTGCCCAGGGCATGAAGATTTTCATGCAAGGGTCTTTGTCTTGCTCATTTAGACCTAGAATTTCAATGTGGGCTATAAGCACATCATATGAAATGCATATTTTGCTGCAGCAGGGCATAAAACCAGGTCGGTTTACCTTTAGTTACCCCATTCCCTAACCTCGTTCATTTAGTGTCTGCTTGGTATCTGCAAAACCACATAAATAATGTGGAATCCAAAAATTATAGCTAAAAAGAAAGACTCACAAAAAAAAAAAAGAAAGAAAGAAAGAGAAGACTCACAGCTCACAGGCTATATATACCATACCAAAACATTTTGATGAAAAGTGGAAAACTCAGACATCTGGATAATTCCAAATATCTGGGTGTATAAACAAAACAGCAGGCCTTTGAAAATTTTGAGCACAGTGAACTTAATTAAGATTACATTGTTCATGAATCATAGAAGCCATAATTCTTTGCTTTATTACAAATAAGTAGATGTTTCTGACTCTAAAAGTAGTTGAAATGACTCAAAAGAATAAGTGAAATTTTGAGACCTTGCCTAGTACTACAGAGTTTATGAGTTTGTATTGGCCTGGTATATGGATGAAAGTTGACGTCGAAAACCAATGCGTATTCCCTGGTTCTTGATGTATAATTATAAATAGCATCACTAATGGCAATGTAATAGCACAGTAATTAGTCTTAAGCTCCATTTGCTACACTTCAACTTTTGCTATATATCATATAATAGGATGTTAATTATAACAAAATGGAATAAGCCTATTGGGCAAATTTAAGACAAAGGAGGTCTGTTGGCTGTAATAGGTTTTTGGTCATTTCAGCAATTTACAAAGCTTTTATTATACAATATATCGAACATATGTAATCCTAAAGTGGCAATAATTTGATATGGTTGATTAAAGAAATTGGGGGAAAAAGAACAGTGAATAAAGATCTGCTTCTTCGTACTACGTAAGGGAATCTACTTAATGCCACACATTTAGCCGATCTTCACAGAAAATGATAAGACTTAAGATGTCAGTTGAGATTACGCTCCAGATTGCCCACACCCAGGTCTACACTGTTGTGAAAATATGTATTTCATGTAGTTACACAGTGTATGCAATGCGCTGCTTTCCTAGTCCAAAATGAAAATGAGGTTTTTAGAATGTGCGAGCAAACTCCATAAACGAAAACAAAGAAAGAAAATTTAATTCCAATTCAACAAGTTTTAGCGGACTGCACACTGTAGGCAAGGCAGCATCCAAGTGCTCCAGGGAATATAGAGAGGGATAAGACAACTCGATGAGCCTTTTTCTTCTCATGGGACTGGTCCACATGGCTGTAGTTGTTGCTGGGCATTGTACTCAGAAAGTCACAACTAAAGCACCATCAAAATACTCTATGTTGCTGTCCCGATAAAAAGATGCCTCAGATAATTGTATAATGAGTCACCAAATATGTATCCTTGAATATTTAGCTATGGATGCTATGGAACTTTCAACTATTTATTAGTTATCCACACATTTATGCAACAAATATTTTTAAGGCACCTTTTCTGTTCTGGACACTATTACAAATGTTGGGAATATAGCAGTGAATAAAGTACTCAAAACTCCCTGCCCTCTCCTCAAAACCACATGGGCTACTGGGACTCTACTCCCAGAGATTTCATTTATTTTACTTTATTATTTTAATTATTATTTTATAATTATTATTATTATTTGGGGAGGGGAGGTAAGACCTAGAACACAGTCTCTTGCCTCAAAGAGCTTATAATACTATTTGGGAAAACAAACTAGCCCTCACCAAATTTAGGAAGAAGTTCTCTACAAAAGCACAAGATGGTAGCCCTACGCACAACCCCATTACTGTTTCTGGTTTCCATCAGTTTTCCCCCACACTCCAGATGCCAGACTATTTCGCTCCACTCTTTTCTTCTGAAACAACACACTCTGCTAACAGCAGTGCTTGCTGGATTTCGATGTGACATCAGTGTCCTAGTCCTTGGACACCGCCTCTCCATTGTTCTGCAGTTATGTGGTGGGGCTGGATTGCACTGCAAACTACCAAGGAAATCCAGCAGAACCATTAGTCTGAGTGTGTGTGTGTATGTGTGTGTGTGTGAGGGTTTATGTAGTTTGTGTGTGTTGGATTTTGTTGGCAGTTCAAATATCTCTTTCAATTTTGTTTGACTTGGCAGAACCGGCTGACCTGGATAAAAGGAACCCAGAAAATAAAATTGATGAAACAGGTAAGTTTATCTTGCTGACCAATTAAAAATTTACTATGAAGCAACTTTCATTATATTTATGAAGCAACTTTCTGGAGCTCTAGTGCACTGGTAGATCAAAGCGGTTCAAATAAAATAAAAGTCTCTGCCCGTGGTGCTGTGCATTGGACTCTTGTCACAGAGGGCTCTCTTCTAAGCCGCCTGGAGATCTAGGGGAGCACCGGGGCCCCAGGGGAGCATGCTCGCGCTGTCCCTGTCCTGTCCGAGCTGAAGGAGGACCTAGAGGATGACCACATGAAACACTCTCCCTTTACATCTATGGAAATAGGAAACCAGTGAAGCCCATGACCTACCCAAAGACCGACACTGATTTTCATACGGTAATTTGAAACCATCCTAAATTCTTGTCTGGTTGATATCCTGATATGATCTTTGAGGACCAGAGTCCAATTTTTGTGATAAGCTGTTGTGTTTGATCCATCTGTGGCCCTCCTTCTCTCCATGGGAACCCTAACTTCATGGTAATGAAGACAGTGATGATGATGATGATGATGATGATAATGATGATGGTAGGGATTTATTGAGGAGCTAGTATGCCCCAAGCACTTTACAGGTGTTATCTTGTACGCTGTCTGAGGCATATTGATCCCATTTTGCAGATGAGGAGGCTGAAACCAGGAATTGCCTTCAGTAGCCCAGTTAATTGGGTGGTAGCCTCAGACTTTACACCGATTAATCTGAAAATGTGTGTTTTCCTTGACTACTTTGTGATCAAATACAGGACATTTGACCAGAGTTGGGCCCTGCCTGATGTTATTTTATTTCTAGAAGCTTCCACCCCTCCCAGCCAGCACCTGTGGGTTGTTGGAGACTTGCCCCAGCATCACTCACAGCTGCTGCCAGCAATTCTGTGTCCTGCCCGTCAGCATCAGCACCTGTGGCCGGTAGAAATGTGGACCCACCGTAGTCAGTCTTGGACTTGATAGAGACAAATAAGTACGGCACTGTACTAAGCTGTTAATAACATTAACATGCGGCTCATTGAGCTTAGTTACGCAGCCCATACTGAGATGTAAACTTTATTAGAGGTTGTTTCAAAACAATGTTTCAAGGGAGAGAATATTAATATGCCCCAAGGCTTGTTTTCCCCTGTTTAGGGACTTGCATCTCATATTTTTAGTTTTCTTTGATTGGAATCTTTGTTGATCAGAACACCATTAAGTAAACACTATGCATGTTGTGCATTAACATTTTAGTCTTGTTTCTAGTACCACGTAATTAGGCTCAAAGCTCCCATGTTAATAATTTCTCATGTTCCACTCTAAAGAAAACATTTCCCCAGTGACTGAACTGCAGAGCAGAGTGACTGTCTCCCATGAAACCACCAAGGCTGCAAAGATGCTGATTATTAAATGTGTTCTGTTCAGCACAACACAGACACGCTCTCTAGCTTGGAGCCATAACCCATTTTAAATGTCAGCCGCAAGCATCCGCTTTGTTCTGAAAGATCTGTCCTTCTTGAGTGAAACCATGCTGGACTAGGGGGCGTTGGAATCTGTTTGACTGGAAGATTTTACATGTGGGGGAGCAAACACGTGTATAACCCATGCCCGGACACACTGGAGACGGCACGGCATGAAGGGCAGCTTGGAAGGTTTCCTTGGGCCTGGTTTGGGGAGCAGGCAAATGCACAGGGCAGGGTGAAATCCCCCCGCTAGCCAAATGTGTGATTAAGCATCTTGCAAAGCTTTAACGACCTGGCTGGTCTCTAGCCAAGGACTATAAACACAGATTATAATCTAGTGCAGGTGGTGGGCTGCGTGGAATCTGAATTAGATTAGAACCCAGCCCTCCCTGTTTGTCCAGAATCCGTGGTTTCCGTGTGCTAAGCTATGTATCAGAATCACAGCGCCTGCCACGCCTCAGTTCGCAACGAATCAAACACAAATGTTGGTGTTTTCCGGCGATGCCGAGCCAGACCCCACTTAGAAATCCCCCGCAGGCTCTTGAGAGAGGACAGGCCAATGTGGAGCATGTGATTTGCTTTTTGTCTCCTTTTTCTCTGGTCTTCTGTCTGCTTCTGTCTGGTTATGTTGGCGGTGCTCACGGGGCCCATTTTGCTTCTCCCCTAGGGAGCACCCCCGGCTATGAAGGCCCAGGAGAGGGTGATGAGAACATCTCCAGGAAGCCGGGCAACGTGCTGAAGACCTTGGATCCCATCCTCATCACCATCATAGCCATGAGCGCGCTGGGTGTCCTCCTGGGCGCCGTGTGCGGAGTAGTGCTCTACTGTGCCTGTTGGCACAACGGGCTCTCAGAGAGAAACTTGTCTGCCCTGGAGAACTATAACTTCGAACTCGTGGACGGCGTGAAGTTGAAAAAAGACAAACTGAACCCACAGAGTACTTATTCGGAGGCCTGAAGACAGACGGAGGCAAAGACGAGTCGGAGAACTGACGTGGAAGGAGAGAACTTGAGCGTGCTGGGGAACTGTTGATCTCTCTCACTGTCCAGGCTGGGAAGTGCGTTGATGACGCTGAGCCAGGCTTTTCTCAGGAGCTTCGAGGAGTATGGCCGACAGACAGGAACAAGTTAGCCGTGTTCACAATCGGAATCATGTACAGTCAGCTTTTTTCTGTTGGTTTCATTTGAATAATCAAATGCTGGTGTTGAGACCAAGTATGAATGACTTAATAATTCATTTCGACTCTCCCTCCCCTTCTCTCTCCTCTTCCTTTGATGGATCCCTTTCGGAAACTGTGCAAAATCCAAGATGCTGGCACCAAGTGTATTCAGTGGGGCCCTTTTGACGGACATGCTACCTGCAGCCCAGTGCCCAGAATCTCATAGAAAAACCGCCCTTCAGTGGACTCCTGAAGCCGTACTTGTGTATAATTGCCCACGTCGTACGTAGGCAGAGAAGGATTAGGATGTTTCATGTGAACGTACTGTATCGCCTCAGTACCGGTATCGTGTGTCAGCTCTGTTTACAAAGCAATACCGTCAAATTTTCTTGATGTTTTCCAGTGTTGTACTAAACCTCGTGCTTGTGAACTCCATACAGGAAACCGTGCCATCACCGAACACTGCTGGCAACCGCAACGACAACTCCTTGGCACTGGCTAGTCTATGTCCTCTCAAGTGCCTTTTTGTTTGTACTGGTTCTCATTGTGTTACATTAACGACCCGCTCTGTTTCTCGCTGGTGAAAGCCCTACTCTTTAATCAAACCCTGGTGGCCCACTGACTAAGAAGAAAGTATATTTTAGTGTGAGATGTCAGCCCCCCGCCCCCGGGAGGGCAAGGGCTCCGAAGATTTGGCAATGTGGCTTAATTGCTCTGCTTTTTTCTGTAGTTCGATTTCATGTCTCTTGACCCTTTTGTATAAAGCTGCAATATTCTCTCTTATTGGTCTTTCATATGGAATGTATTTTCAAATGTAAACTCTTTCTCTCCTCTCTCTCTCTTTCTCTCTCTCTCTCTCTGTCTTTTTTCTCTCTTAGAACTTAAGCATTTGCCATTGTCCAGAAAAGAAACTTGCAGCTTTAACCTGCTGGTAATGGCAAACAATTTTGCTAGACTTTATGTTTAAAAATAAATAAATAAGGGAAATTCCTAACTTTGCCCTCCAAAGTCTAACTTTGGTTTTCTTGTTAACTGGTTAAAGTGACAGTATCTTTTTTCCTTAAGCCATTTGTCTGTCTGCTCCAATCAAAATGATCTGTGATAGAAGCATTTGCATTTAATAGAAAGAGAGATAAGCTGAGGGAAGAGGTAATACTAATTGGCTTTCAAGTGAGACCCAAAGGAAAGACTGAATACAATTCTCCGAATATCCAAAAATATGAGATTTTTACATCCAAATCTACAAAATGGCCCTTGAGAACCTGCTTGTTTTGCTATTCAATCAGACAAGGGAAGTAGAAGAAAGAACAGTTAATTTAAGAAAGTGACTATAAATCCTGGTGCCTGGGGTGAAGTATTTTAAGATAAGACGGGGAAAGAAAACGAGTAGAGTCAAAACAAATCTTTAAAAACATCCATTCAGGAGCAACCCTGAAAAAACAGAGACTTGAATGAATGCATCTAGAAACTTCCAGTGGCTCACAAAGAAAAAGCCTGCCATGGGGCTGGTTAAGACTGAAGCCTCGAACAACAGCACAGAGAAGTGAATATCTTATCAGGCAGCATGTGAATTAATCCAAAGAAGGCTGTGGTTGTTTTCAGAATGTTCCTGTCAGGCCATGGTGTACAGAAGAACTTTTAGATTTTCCTCCCTTTCTACATTGCTGTGGGGTCCCGTTCAGATACATCTGTGGGAGTCACATTTGCATCATGGATGGGTCAGTCCATTCATCTTGGTTTAATTGGATTAAGGATGCCTTTTGTTTCCAGGAAAGTATCGATCACTATGAAAAAAGAATAGATTTTTATCCCCAGAGGCATTCATTCAGTTGTTAGGATCGTACCGGGATGAAAGCACTAAGTAAGACCTGATTTCTTTCTTTTTTTTTTTAAGGCAACAGACTTAAAGTTGTCCTTAGCCAAGGAAAAATGATACTGCGACTTTAAATTTTAAAGTATCTTGCACTGATAAATATATTTAAAAATTATATGTTTATAAAGTTATTAATTTGTAAAGGCAGTGTTACAAAATGTTCAGTTTATATTGTTTTAGATTGTTTCGTAATTTTTAAAGGTGTAAAATAACATATTTTTTCTTTATTGAAATCTATAAGACTTTCTGTAGTAAAATGTTTTCATTTTACTGGTATATGATTGCTTCATGTTTTGTACCATCATCAAATTTTGTGCAAATTTTTTTTACAGAAATTTTTATTTTCTATGACAATATGACACTTGTAAATTGTTGTTTCAAAATGAACAGCGAAGCCTTAACTTTAAATGACATTTGTATTCTCAGACACTGAGTAGCATAAAAACCACATAGAACCGAACTGTAACTTCAATCCCAAACTATGACTACTACATTCCAAAGAGACAGTTGAATTAAACATTTTCATAAAATACCCACACCTGATGGCTTTTATTCTATTAGCTTTGTTATTGTTAAAGAAGTTGGTATTATTCCAGCGTTGGATAACTTTCAAGATTTTTTAAAGTTCTTTTTGAAAAAGTATATCCTAGTAAGGAGAGAAGATTAAGAAGACATATCCTGAAAGTAGACAATCAAACCAAATCGGACCCTGTCAGGATAAGGAATAGAGAACTTAGCCTTATACGTGCAAAGTTTCCAACCCCAAATCTTGTGTCACATGTTCTATCGCTATTCCACTTTTTTAAAGGAAATTCACAAATACCTGTTGGTGAGTTTTGTTCTTGCAGAAAACAAATAATAAACCGATAGCGTTTATGTGTGTGCCGATGCTAAATGTAGGCGTAAGGCAAAGGTGAGCATGGCATTGTAACTGGCTGTTTGGTAGTTCTTGGGAAAATTCCAGTTCCATCTGGGACCAAAATAATAGTAATAGTAATAATAACAACAACAGCAGCAGCAACAACAAAGCAACGGATGTGTTAAGCCAAAGCATGCTGAGTAAGGCCCTTTATAAAACTTGCTCCAACAAAATTGGCCTAGGCTAAACTCTACTCTCCACAGACCAATAATTCTTCCGTTACCATTGTAGGAAAATTTGAAAGCATAGGAACTTCTTGAAAAGTAAGCTGCTCTGCACAGCTCTTTGCAGTGATTCAATATTCCTGCTTCTCTCTGGACATTTTTGCCTTTTGCATCTTCCCAGATTTATCCAAGAATAGGATATTTACCCTATTGAGGGGATTTTCAGAACTCTCTGCTTAGAGAGAAGAGTCAGAGAGAGACAGAGCTGGGTAATCACTTCACTGAAGTTAAATTCTACCTACCTTCCAGGATGTTCCCAGAAAGCATGATGACTTGCAAGGAGGCTACCAGGATTAATCTAGAGATGCTTTCTGAAAATTGCCAAGGGTCCTCGAGTAACATGATCTCCATTTCACTGTTTGAAAAGGCCTTAAACATACGTGCTTTTCACCCGTCCGTCACCCCTGGTTAGCTGCTAGGCTAGGTTCTTCTTACTGGGTTAAATGAGCTACATCACTGTGTAATACTTCCCAAAGTCAGGCATTAAATGTGTCATGAGGGTTGAAACATTTAACTTAAAGCATGAAAATTATTTATTGTTCCATCTCCTGTCTTCCCTAATAACTTATTAATTGCCCCTCGGGCTGAATTGCACTGGGTCTTTCTGCAAATCAAATGGATTTTGTAACATTCCATAATGTGTCTGCTTCCCAATGGTAATTATAGCTGTTGTGTGGCATTAAAAAGCAGTTCTGCTAAGAATTAGCTCTAGTTCCCTAAACTATATCCACTAAGGAATCTTTACCAGCTTTTCAACTTGACGGTGGAAAAAGGGAGTGAAGGGAGCCTCAAAGTAAGTACAACCAAGCACCAAAAGCAGGCAAGATCAGACTAATAACCTTTTTAAAAAACTATTCCAAAGAAGCAAAGCAAGATGATGCAAATGGGTGCATCTTATTATCACATGCATGTAACGTGTTAGCAATACAGGTCCAGTGAACCGATCCTAACATTTTAGGAGGAAAGGAGTAAACTCCACTTCACGAGAATCTTCTACGGCCATGTCATTGTACTTCTTTTTATTGAGAGCATTCGCTATTCTCACAGCAGCTCTGTGAGGAATCCAAAGTTTAGGGAGGTTGAGTGATGAGTTCAGTATGTATCTGATCTCATCTTCCCTTCCATTGCTTCTACCACCTCCCAGCGCTGCATTATCTTGCAAGGTGCTCACACAGGGCCTTGCTACTCAAAGCGGGGCCCAAGAATCAGCATCAGTGGTGGCATCATCTGTCAGAACTACAGAATCTCGGGCTGTACCCCAGACACACCGAGTCATTTTAACAATAACCCCAGATGACCCCTACTCCCCTCCATTCGGGTTTGAGAAGGTGCAACATAGTCTGCAGTTACCCTAAGCCAGGAGTGAGAGTGTGCCTTGCTTCCAACGGTGATTTTGAGACCCTCAAAGATGGGGAAAATATCCCTGTGAGTTTCACGGAACACTTTTCAGAAGAGTCCGAGCATGATGCAGCCTGGAAAACAGACAGTAAAATTAGTAAACCCGAAATCCCACTCCGAGCACTTTGTGGCCATCGGCCTGATGGCTCAGCAGGGATCTACACGTGGGCTTTTCTGAGGGTGAAGAAATAGTGCTGATCAAGTATTTTGCTGGGCAAACATTTGAAAGTGCTACCGGGCACGGCAAATACTCTGTGACTCATCGGAGTGTGGTCAGGGAGGAAAAGGAGGACCAGTTTGTGAAGAGCCAAAGCCTCCTCTCCAAAAGAAATTGCCTTATTTATTGGACGCACACAGTTTACTACTTTACAAAGATGTTAAAGTCCTGAATGGTCAAACTAGACTGAATCCTATTTAATCTTCCTTTTTTTTTTTTAAAGATTTTATTTATTTGACGAGAGAGTACAAGCAGGGGTAGCGGCAGGCAGAGGGAGAAGCAGGCTTCCCGCTGAGCAGGGAGCCCGATGCAGGGCTCGATCCCAGGACCCTGGGATCATGACCTGAGCCGAAGGCAGACGCTTAACGACTGAGCCACCCAGGCGTCCTGCTATTTAATCTTTCTTTGGTGATTTCTAATCTTGTTCCTCAAGGTCCTTGTTACAGGTCATAGAAGTTCATTGTCAAACAGTGACTCCTGAAGCTTTCCTCTACAGAAAGATTGTCTCTCATCTGTACAGCTGAATGAAATGGTGCCTGTTATGATATAGGAGTTCAAGAAATGCGTGCCATTTATAGCCGGTACCTGCGTGTATCCCTGCCCTGTTCATAGAGTTGGGAAGTCGCTTGCTGCTGCAGAGTGTTGCATGGGAATGAACCTGCTGTCCCGTGAGGAGAGTTGAGTCTCGCCCTGGTGCTGCGTGAATGAGACGACTTGCCCAGATGGAAAGCAGGCCCTGGTGCCCTGGGATGCTCCTTTCACTGATTTGGACATCTCCCCCGACCCGCCACTTCGGACACCGCTAATGCCACACCCTTCTTCAAGACCCCATCATCATCTTGCAGAGATGCAGTGCTGGCACTGCCAGTGATCTTGATGTAATCCTGTCGGGAAACGGCGCCATTGTTAATTAGGGCTATCATTTCCCTAAGGTTGTCCAGCTTCTGAAAAATCATCAATGTTGATTAAATTGCTTCTTGGCTTTAAAGCAGATTCATCCATTATCCTCAGATCTTTCTTGTAATTCTTCTCCTGTGATTCAAGCCCTCCATCTA